>NW_007246148.1:111591-168716 GCF_000164805.1 Carlito syrichta | reverse complement strand
CCCCTTTCCCTCCCCTCTTCAATTCTGTTTTGAGGGAAGGTGGGGTTGCTTTTATTTCTCTCTGCAATGACCTGTTCTTCCTTATGAGGGTCTTCTGGTTTTGTTCACTTTTCCCTCTGCTTTACAGTCTGTCTATTCAGCAGTTTGCAGTCTTGGTCCGTTCAGAGAATCTCACCAGTTCACCTATGCCGTCGCCATCTTGCCCCGTCTTCGCAAATCCTTTTGCCTACTTTTTAAAGGGGTTGTTTGGTTTTTTCTCTTCAGTGTGTTTGAGTTTCTTATAGATACTAGATGTTAAGCCTTTGCCAGATATACAGTTGGCAAATATTTTTTTCCCCATTCTGTGGGCTGTCTCCCTGCTCTCTTGATGGTTTCTTTTGCTTTGCAGAAGCTCATTAATTTGATGAGGTCCCACTTACCTATCTTATTTCTAAAGGTACTGGCCTTTAGGTTTCTGAGTAGCAATTGGTTCCCAGTTCCAATTTCCATAAGGGTGTTTCCTGCGTTTTCTAAGATTCTTATAGTTTGAGGTTTTACGTTTAGGTCTTTGATCCATTTAGAGTTAACTTTTTGTATGGTGATAGGTAGGGGTCCTGTTTCAGTCTTCTACATGTTGTCAGCCAGTTTTCTGAGCACCATTTACTGAATAGGTTTTCCTCTCCCCAGTAGTTGTTGTTGGAAGCTTTGTCAAAGATGAGTTGGATGAGGAATTGAGGCTTTTTTCTTCACTATTCACTTTGTGTTAGGCATGTGTTTGTGTGTTCCGTTTTCTTGACTTTTTTTGTTGCTGTTTGTTTTGTTCAGTTTGTTGTTTCAATTTCTTTTGGGGTGTGTGCATGTGTTCAATTGCTTTTGCATTGGTTTCTGCTTTGTGTCATCATATAGGGTGGTGGTAGGGAGTGAGTCTCAGGGAACACATACCACAATAAGTGAACATTTTAATGTGCAAGTAGTTTCTGATTACTAGAGCCCCATCCACTAATTTATTCAAATTTCAAAAAATCCAAGAGACAGTAAAGCTTCACATCCACCATCCTATTTCAAAATACAACAAATCCAGGGCCCAGATCAGGGACGAATAGAAGACTGAGCAAATCAGAAGGGAAAACCTCTTCCGCTGACACCAAATAGCAGAACTAAAGAGAAAAACAAGAGATCTGTCACAAATGAGGAAAAAACAAAGAAAGGCCTCAGGCAATTTCAAGTGTACCAAAGACAAGACTCCTGAAAAATCAGACCTTGGTGCCCAAACAATGGAAATCACCAACAACTGTCCCCAGAATATGACAGGGATTAGGGAATGGATGGAAAGAGTGAATAAGACTCAAGAAAGACAAGATGCAACACTGAAAGAACTTGTAACAGAGATTTTGGCAATAAAAATTTTTATTCATGAAATAAATAACAAGATGACAAGCATGGAAAGCAGAATTAATATAGCTGAAGAAAGAATCTCAGAACTTGAAGATGAGAACATGAATTAATGCAAGCTGTAAAAACCATAGAAGGAAGAGTCAGAAAGAAAGAACAAAGCTTACGAGAAATGTGCGATTAAATCAAGAGGCCGAACCTATGCCTGATTCACATCCCAGCAGAAGAAAGGGAAATGGAGAATAAATTGAAGCAAGTATTCCAGAAGGTAATCCAAGAAAACTTTTCCCATCTCACCAGAAATGTGACCAGCCAAGCACAACAGATACAGAGAATCCCCACAAGATATCAAATGAGAAGACCAACCCCTAGACACATTATAATTCGCCTACGCAAAGTAGATACAAAGGAAAAAATCCTAAAGGCAGCAAGAGACAAAAGTCAGACTATCTACTGGGAAAAAACAATCAGAACAGCAGCAAACCTATCGGCCGAAACACTACAAGCAAGAAGGAACTGGAGCCCTATATTCAAAGTCCTCAAAGACATACAATTTCAACCAATAGTTTCCTATCCAGCCAAACTCAGCTTCATCAGTGGTGGAGAATTAAAATCTTTCGCAGACATCCAATCCCTAAGAGATTATGCAGACTCCAGACCAGTTCTACAGGAGACACTTAAAAAGGTATTAAGCACAGAAGAAAGAAAGAAAAAAAAAGAATGACCACCAATCCCCAAGAGAACAGCAGAGCACAGAATCAACAGAGAACGTGGCGCAACAAGAAACTTGAAACACACACATACATTAACCCTAAAGCCAAAAGAAAGCAAGCAAATAAGAAAAAACTTTATAAGAACAACAACATAGGGAGAAACAATCACATTTCAATAATCAGCTTGAATGTGACTGGACTAAATGCCCCACTGAGAAGACACAGCATGGCAAACTGGATAAGGAACCATGACCCAATTATTTGCTGCATCCAGGAGACTCATTTCAACACAAGGGATGCAAACAGATTTAAAGTTAAAGGATGGAAAATGAGTTTCCAGGCAAAAAGATCACAAAAAAGAAGGCAGGAATTCTGATCTAAATATCAGACAAAACAACTTTTAAGCTATCAAAAATTTAAAAAGATGCAAAAGGACACTACATAATGATAAAAACTTCAATCCATCAGCAAGAAATATCCATCCTAAACATATTTGCACCCAACACAGGAGCACCAGCATTTATAAAGCAACTACTAAATAAAAAATAAAAGATATTGACTCTAAGACTATTATAGCAGGGGACTTGAATACCCCACTGACAGCCCTAGATAGATCATCAAGACACAAAATCAGCAAGGAGGTCCAGAACCTAAACTTGACACTCAACCAAATGGACTTAATATATACCTACAGATTATTCCACCCCAAAACCACAGAATATACATTCTACTCATCACCACATGGAACATACTCCAAGATCAATCACATTCTTGGCCATAAATTAAGCATAAACAAATTCCATAAGATTGAAATCTTGCCATGCACAGTCTTAGACCACAGTGGAATAAAAATAAATATCAACATTTCCCCAAAGCCCACAAGAACATGGACACTAAACAGCATGATGCTGAACAACGACTGGGTCAACACTGAAATCAAAGCAGAAAATAAAAGATTCCTGGAAATAAATGAAAATGAAGAAGCATCTTACCAAAATCTCTGGGATGCCATCAAATCAGTTCTAAGATGAGAATTTATATCTCTAAGAGCACACATCAAGAAAATGGAAAGATCACAAGTGGAGAGCCTAACAAATCACCTAACTGTGCTGAAAAGAGAAGACCACCAAAAACCCAACTTTAGCAGAAGAATCCAAACACCAAATGAGAGCCCAAAATATAGGACATAGAAGACAGAAATATTATAGTAAACATCAACCAAAAAAAAAAAAATGCTGGTTCTTTGAAAGAATTAACAAGATCGATGAACTCCTAGCCAGAATGACCAAGATAAAGAGAGAATAAGCCCAAATAAACACAATCAAAAATACAAAAAATCAAATCACAATTGAACCTGTAGAAATAAAAACGATTATCAGAGATTACTATGTACACCTGCATGGAAACAAACTTGATAACCTAGATCGAATGGAGTACTGTTTGATATCACACCACCTCCCCAGCTTGAAACAAGAAGACATTGAGACACTGCACAGAGCCATAACAATCAGGAAATTCACTCTGTCATACAAAAACTACATACCAAAAAAAAAAAAAGCCCTGGACCAGAGGGCTTTCCAGCACAATTCTACAAAGCGTACAAGGAGGAGCTGATACCAATACTACTAAAAATATTCCAGGCAATTGAGATAGATGGAATTCTACCAAATCATTTTACAATGCTAACATCGCACTGATAACCCTAACTGGGTAAAGATCCAACAGAAAAGAGAACTACAGACAAATATCCCTGATGAATATAGATGCAAAAATACTCAATAATATTGCAGCAAATTGGATCCCAAAACACACCATGGCCAAGTCGGCTTCATCCCCAGGATGCAGGGCTGGTTCAACATTCACAAAACAATAAATGTAATTAAATACATCAATGAATGTAAAAACAAGAACCAAATGATTATCTCATTAGATGCAGAAAAAGCTTTTAATAAAATCCAGCATCCCTTCTTGATAAAAACCCTTAAACACCTAGGTATAGAAGGAACATACCTCAAAATAGTAAGTGCCATCTACGATAAACCCACAGCTCATATATTGCTAAATGGACAGAAACTGAAAACATTTCCCCTGAAAACTGGAACAAGACAACGCTACCCACTCTCACCTCTCTTGTTCAACATTGTGTTGGAAGTCCTAGCTCAGGAAATTAGAAAAGAGAAGGAAATCAGGGTTATACAAATAGGAAAAGAGGAAACCAAGTCATCCCTCTCTGCTGATGAAATGAAAATCCAAGAGAATCTGTCAAAAACCTGCTTGCACTGATAAAGGACTTTGGCAAAGTCTCAGGGTACAAAACAAACGTGCAAAAAACAGTTTCATCCTATATATCAACAACAAGCAGGCATAGACCCAAATTAAAAGCACAATCCCATTCACATTAGCCAACAAAAAGAGGAAACACCTCAGCATCTTCCTAACCAGAGAAGTGAGAGACCTTTGGAGAAGAGGACTCCATCTCCCACCAGGTGTGAGCCCTCCCCCATGTAGAGATACTTTTCATTTAGGGGCATTGACAAAGGAGATACCACCACAACAAGCACCCAGATGGGGACGTGCCATTCTTCCCCACCATGGCGGAGATGCCCCGTCCCCAGGCAAACACACCAAGAGGCAAAAAATCAGCAGATAGGGGGGTTCTGCCACAACCCAGTGTCTGACCCAGAAAGTTCTCCACTCCTTTGCAGGGCCTGAAATTGGGCTCTCCCTCATGGTGTTCAGTCTCCTTTTCTTCATGGAGTCACAAATGCAACTTGCCATCAAGTAATAAGCACTTCACTGAATCAGCTCAACCTGTTTACCTACAAGTTTGTTCTTGCTGGTCTTTGGCTGCAGGGCTTGACAAGATTCAGTAGCTGGTTCCAGCTTCTTAAAGAATGTTTTTCCCTCCATGGAGACCTCAGCACCCTTCATACCCCCACTACCCTTTTGTGACCTGTTCAACCTCTGCATATTCCCCCAGTCTGATGCTGTTTGGTCAAGCCCCAGTCCTGGGCCCTTTCCCTGGTTGCCTTTATTCTCTTGGCATCAACCTTACTCCCATTTTCAACCTGCCTTCTCACAAACCTCTCCCCAAAATGGTTCCTGTAGTTTGTCCAAAATGTTTGTCCCTGTTTCTGACAAACTGCTCTCTGCTGACCCCATGTGTTCCAATTGACAGGGACCTGGGAGGATTTCCTACATATGGGGAACTACCTGGGCAAAGTCCATTGAGGAAATGGTCTGTCATGTCTGTAGCTGAAGAGGCATGGTGTTGTTGGCTCACCCCGTGGGCATGTCCTTACACCGCTGTATTTTCTAAACTTCAGAAAAGACCTTTGAAATGGAGAAAATTCTCCCTCTGCACAATGCCCAAGATGTTACCCCTAGAGAACAGTGTTTCCACCAAAGATTCTGATCAATGAGTCTATGTCCACCGATGGAGGAGAATTATCACGTACCTACACCTTAATACAAGTGAAGGATCAGAGGATGGGTTTGGGTATTGTGAGAGAAGAGAAAAGGTGATACGGAGCCCACAAGTAGGGGAAGCAGGGACCTAGAACTGCCGGTGTGAGGGGGTGGAGAGTGGGGTGAGTCCATGAAGGTCAACTTCTGCACAAGGGTCCTTCTGGCTTTGAACTTTCGATTTGTAAGTAGGAATGCTTCCTGTTTTGTCCCATCACTTTATTCCCTGGCAGTAAGGGATGGAGGTGGAACAAGAGGCAGCTCTTTATCATCCAGTTCAAGCTTCTATCTTTTTCACCGTATGTCAGAAAGACAACTTTGTGTTTTTTCCTTCTGTTAAAAAAGCTGTCATAATCTTCAGTATAAAGGAGATTGAAGAATGAATAGCACATTGATATGTTATTGGCATCTTTCTGTTTCCATATCCTACCCACTGATGGTAAAACTGTCCAGAGAGACTGGTAGCTGTAATATATTAGTTTCTCCACTTCAGGTTAGTTTTCTAACAGTATAGTAGAGCCAGATTTTCTTGGCTTCATGAAGTATCTCAAAGTGGGTAATATAATTTGTCTTGGAAACCCTGGGTCTGGTGATTTGATTTATTACATAGCCTATCTAGACTTTACTTCCCTATGATCCATAACGTGCTTCAGTAATTACCACCACCTCTGAAATGCCCAATCCCAGCAGGTAGATGGAATGCCTCTCTGCACAGGCCCCAGAGTGAACTGCAGAAGCACAGCATAAGCAGAGGAACTGTGTTCACTGGGAAGAAATCCCTGCCTCCACAATTCTCACTTCACAGTCAGAGCTCCAACTTGAGTCTGTGGTCCTTGTAGGCAGAGCCTAAAGCAGGGGTATACAGAGTTTTGGCTTCCAGTAAGAAGGGAGTCACACGTAAATTACTTAACAGCTAGTGTATACACAATAAGACTTCTTAAGGTGCTCATCAGAAATGTTTGTTTTAACATGATGTTAAAAGATCTTGTGGGGCTCATTGCTGACTGTCCAGGGCTGCATGTGGCCTGTGGGCCTCTGGTTGGACATGCCTGGCCTGAACCAATGACCGCATGAAGGAACTAGTCAAAGTGACACCTAATGACGCTGAGGGCATCAGTTGAACTCCTCTAAAGATGTATCCTCCTCCCCCACTGCCCGAGTTCCCATGCCTGAGGAGAACAGGTCAGAGGACTATGTCCTTCTTGTCTCTTGTGTAAGGAAAGGAGTTGTAAAGAAACAGACGTGTGCCTTTCTTACCTGTGGGTCTCAGTATCCTCTAGCTGCCATAATCCAGGGACCAAAGATGGATATCACTCCCCCACCTCTTTCCTCGAGAGTCATACTATTGATATGGACTTTTCAGTTCAGCCTGGCCTTTGAGAGTGTCAGCTCCATGGGTCAGCCAGCTGGCTCAATGGCCTGGCAAGCCCAGCACCAGAGGTGTTGTCTCTAAAGGGCTGGCAAGCCAAGTCCTGGTTGTGTTGCTGATTCGGGGGGCTGGCAAGCCTAGTCCCTGAGAGTGTTGCAGCCCCCAGAGGTGTCTCAGCTTCTGAGTTTTGCCTTCTCCCAGCAGCTCTCCTGGTTCGGTTGGTTTCTCCTGCCTAATCCAGCAGTTCTCCTGATTCTGCAGGCTCCTCTGGGGTACATGTCTCTTTGGTTCCAAAAATCTTCTGCAGGTCTTCAGGTCAGAGTTCTTGTCTTGTGCCCAGGAGGAATGAGGGACACAGACAACTGGAAAGTTAGAAAGCAGGATTTATTTAGAGGACCGAAAAGCTCCCACAGTGGGAGTGAGAGGCTTGTAGGGAGCTTGTTAACCAACCTGAGTGTATCAGCCCCAGCCCAAGAGGCCTTCCTAAGTTCACTACATTGCTACTGGGGACTCACCCTGTCTGCCTAGTTTTTCAAGGGCTATTTCCTGTCTCACTATCCACTGTGGTAGTCCCTTACCGCATGTAGCCATTTAGATGTAACCTACTTCAAATTAGATTGGTTAAAAATGGCGTAAAATTTGGTTGGATTGAAATTTAATTCCTCAGTCACACTAGCCACATTTCAAGTTCTGGTTAACTACATACTGCTGGAGGCTATCATATGGGAGAATATTACCATCATCCCTGTCAGAATTTCTGGCTGTTGCAATCGCAAGAATCATTCTATGCAATGACACAAGCATCTGACGACTTCATGGTATCTTCTGGTGCAGTCAAGCCCACAAAGCATTTGCTGAAATTCATACCACATTCTTAAAAACTACTATTTACTCCTTTTCCTTTATATCTCCTCTAGATTCTACAGGAATTGAAGTTGTCAAGACTTTTTTATAAAGAGTCACATACCGAATATTTTAGACTTTGTGGGTCATACACTGTTGCCTTTTCCTATTGTCCTTCCCTCTTCTCTTAAGCAACTCTTTTGATAAGGTTAATAGCACGAGATGAGCAAAAACAGACCATGGTCAGAGTTAGCCCATGGGCAATAGAGCAATATATTAATGCATTGGTTGAAGTACTTGACTAGGTTATGCTATTTATGGATTTCATTTGAGGATGAGAAAGGGGACTTTATAAACTATTTGTAATACTAGGAGAATTGGGTCTGAAAGGGTTAGCAGCCCTGATGCATATGCTGATTCCTGCATAATAAAAAAAAATTGCAAAAGACTCTGCAGATACCATGGACTGGGGAATGACACAGACAAACTGTCTGGCCTAGTTCCAGCTGCCTCAGCTACTTCTTCCTTTGGGCCAATTACAAAGATCCCAGATTCTCTTCTAGCCTGCAGCTCTGGTATCTCAACATCTTTCTGTAAGTCTACTCTCAGAGGCACAACTCTTTCTCCATATTCTGGGCAGTGTTCTTTTGCCCAGGTCTCTATCTCCATAGACAGGATAGGTAGGAATTGCTTAACATGAGCAGCTCCGTGATTTTTTCCTTTGAGTGCATCTTTGGCTATAGCCACTGTCAGCAAAACTCCCAGGGTTTGTTGAAAGCTTCGTGAGGCCTGGCTGCTTCTCTGTTGAAACAACCTGAAATCCTGTCAAAAGACATCACAGTCAGTTTCTTGCTCTTGAAACATCTAGTGATGATTCAGGGAGGCCTGGCTTGCACAACCCAGTGCTATGGCCATTGCCCCCTTCTAGCAGTTCGCACTTTATCTGGGCCTGAAATCTCAGATTCCAATTTATTTCTTTCTGAGATTGCAAGGAATAGGGCGAATCTCCCCTGCAGCTGAGGACAGGGAAAAATAAAAAAGGAGAAATATGGGGACTCACTTACTGCCCTGAACCAACTTACTTTTTGCCAAAATTCTAAATCAGCAGTTTGCGCTTTTGCTTTTTTGTTCCTTAGAGAATTGTATGAAAGCTATGAACTCACTTCCCAGAAAAATACACAATACCAGTATACCCAGTTGTGTAATCAATTTCCACAAGTTTTACAAAATGTCCAAGCCCTTCCGTGGGTCTTCAGCGTCTGAGCTGTCCAATATGGTAGCCACCAGCACCATGTGGCCTTTTAAGTCAAAATTCCTTAGACTTTAAAATTCTGTTCCTAGTCACATTTGGAATGCCCAACATATTGTCTGATATATTGGACAGCTTTGTTCTAGACTTAAATGGACCCCAGGCTAAGGACACCTGCCCTAAGGAGAACCTCCTACGGTTGTGCTGGCCGCTGATCCCATTCCCAGGCTAGCATGGGTGGCAGGCTTCTGTTTATGAATTTAGGGAGGCTTCCAAAGGAAAAGAGGAGTTCTTTCCGTGCTGTGAAACAACCCGGAACATTGTCTACCTTTGAAGGACTTTTAGTATCCTTCAACCAATCGGACCTCAGCTAGAGCCATGATTTGCAAAGATAGCAAATAATCAGTTCCCTCATGCGTCCCCCTCACGGGGTATGTGTAATTCCACTAGTAACCACAAGTCCTCCCTTTACTCCCCTCTCTTGCCATAGCATTTCCCACAGCTGTACTATGAAAAAACAACACTGCAATAGGGAAATCCTCAGGAACTTGCTCTGTATTCATTAATAAAGGACAATTATCCAGTTCCTGCTATGTGCCAGGTACTGTTCTAAGCATTCTGCATAGATTAGGCAACTAACACTCACCCAAGGTTAGGTGCTGGGTACTAGTATTATCTCCCAAATACAGATGAGGGAGCTGAGGTTTGAGACTTAGGGAGGTTGAAGAACTTGTCCAAATTCACATGGTAAATGCTGGAGGGAAATGGTGATGAGGATAACATTGATGTTCTTCTCCAATCTGAATGTCTAAAAATGTCAAAATATTCTTAGTGCAATCGTGGAGGTCACAGAAACTGTCATGTACATGTGTTCACAGGTTTTAAGACCTGTACCTGCCCGTATGCTATGGGTCCCCCTCTCTGTTTTTGGTGAGACAGCTCCTGTTTCTGTCGACTTTCAAAGTGGGAATCATGGAATAAGAAACATGACCCTCTTTCTGCTCAGTCTTCCAGCATCAATACCTACCATCCCCACAACATCCCTGGGTCAATTTTCAGTGACACACAGTGCCTCTGTCTGTAACGTGAGGACACTCACAGCATCTAGTTCACTAAATCTGTGCTGATCAAATTGCACACAAGGGACTAGCGGATGCTTGCCCAGAGGCAGCTCTCAAAAAGTTAACTGTGAGTCAGGACTCACTGCTAGAAGTGTCTATTTCCCTGAGCCAAGGCTCCCAACTGTTACTGGAGGGCATCCAGGACCCAACCATTAATCTGCTTCAGCCTTACAGCCGGCCAACTCACCCCTGATTGATGGAAAACTCTGCATCACATCTTCCAGGAAAGCCACGCTTTGTGTTTCCTTTCATCAGGCCTTTCTAATTAAACTTCACTTACCAAAGTGGTCTGCTGGTTTCTCCCCAAACCCTCCTTCAGTGATCCCATTCTCACAAGACCTAGGAATAAAGTAGTGTGTATAAAGAATGCACTCGAAAAACGGCAAGGAGGATGTGTCCCTGAAACCTCTAAAAGGCGGTTTAAAATCAGAGGCCGGTGTCATAGGCACAACCCCTGAGTGCTCTGTGGATACAAGGTCTGGACAACATAGTGGAAATGTCCAGTGTGAATTGAACTCAACTTTGATTTGTGCAGAGGTGATAATATACAGGTTACATCTGACAGTTTCCTCGAAAAGTAAACAGGTTTCCAAATTATCCTGCCTTGAGAAGGTCTTGTCAATCATGGTAACACCGTGTCCTCGAGTAAAGAATCTTATCCTGAGTTGCTCAAATTTTCATCTAATAATTAATTCATAATCTACTGGCATCGAAAAAGATGTGACTTTATTTCAGAACCATCACCTTTTACTGATTGTCTTGCCCTATAAAATTTTACTCTGTAGGCTGCACTCTGTAGCCAATGATTGCAACCTCTGAACTGTACCCTGTCATAATAAAGGACTACTGTGGTACGAGGTGTCCTCCTCCCTTCTCCGAAACTTTCCTTTAAAAGTCTTCCAGCTTGTAACAAACTCTGGAACACTCTCAACTTTGTTGCTGTGTTTTCCTGGGTCGCCCTTCACATTTTGACCTTTTTTATTTCTTTGTGTCAGAGTCTCAGTCTGTCGCCCTTGCTGGAGTGCAGTGGCATGCTCATGGCCACGCAGCCTTGACCTGCTGGGCTCAGGCGATCCTTCTGCTTCAGCCTTCCAAGTAGCTGGAACTACAGGCGTTCATCACCATGCCTGGCTAATTTTTAAATTTATTGTGAACACGAGTTCTTGCTATGTGTCCCAGGCTGGTCTCGCACCAGTGTACTCAGGCAATCCTCTTACCTTGGCCTTCCAAAGTGCTGGGATTACAGGCGTGAGCCACCATGCCCAGCTACATCTGGCTTTTAATAAATCTTTATTAACTTAGTTCTGCCTCAACAGCCTTACTTGGTTCGACAGAGGTGACTGGGCCTTTTCAAGGGAGAGTACAGGAGTAGGGAAGGGGATAAGTAGGGAAATTCTCTTATGGGGCCTCCTTCCATCTCTCCTACTGAGCCTCTAGTTTAGTACTTTCAGGAATGGGGTGGAGCAAAAACAGGGATAGGCAGGGGCAAGCCAGCCTGAAAGCAGGTGACTTTTTCCATTTCTCACCTAGGAAACCTAGCATGCCTCACCCTATTGAGGAGATAGAGAGGACAGTAGGGACAGAGTAAGCAGTGCACTCCCTCGGCAGTCATTGGTAGCCCTAACCTGAGGGGCTTCACACTCCTAAAATGCCCCACTTCCAATTGTTAGGAGCTTTGCTGGAGGTCACTCCTCTGCATTCCTTGCCATGAGCCCAGCTTCTGGGGGCCCTTTTTATAAGTCTAGACGCTGAATCCTATGGCATTCCTTATTGTTCCACTCGGCGCTTAGAACCTCTGACAAATCTCAAAGTCTGTTCACATTGAAAGAGATATGCTTCTATATCAGTACTTTCCTCTCCCACCAGGCCAGGGAAGCAAAGATAGTCTTGTTTTCTGCCCTCAATACAAAGATGCAGAATGTTCAGTGAGTTTGTGATTACAGGGCCTACATGGGACACTGCTCCCACTGTGAATCTCTGGAGAAAGAAATTAGGAAAAGGAGGTTTTCGGTTTTGGCCTTTACACTTTTTCATACTATTTGAATTTTTTCTGCAATAAGAACATATAATTTTTGCAGTGAAATTAACAATAAAAAGATCATAGTGTGGGTCATCAACTCTTGAAGAGTGAGGTTAATATTATGAAGGAAATTTAGTTATTTTTATTTTTTCTGTGTGTGTGTTGAAGTCTCACTCTGTTGCCAAACTGGAGTTGTACACTCATGACCACCCCAGCTTTGACCTGCTGGGCTCCAGTGATCCTTCTGCCTCAGCCTTCCAAGTAGCCAGAACTACAGGCATGCAATACCACTCCTGACCTTTTCTTTCTTTCTTTCTTTCTTTCTTTCTTTCTTTCTTTCTTTCTTTCTTTCTTTCTTTCTTTCTTTCTTTCTTTCTTTCTTTCTTTCTTTCTTTCTTTCTTTCTTTCCCACTGGCTCAGGCAATCCACTTGCCTCAGCCTCCCAAAGTGCTGGGATCACAAACTGAGCCACCAAGCCCAGCCAGAGCCTTAGTTATTATATATAACTATATAATACAACTTTATATGACTGCAAAACCAAAGAGGAGGAAAAAAGTAAAATGATGGATAAAAACAAAACAATTTGGGAATCCAAGGAAGAGGAGGATAAAATCCAAAAATCCTATTGGTATGCTATTCTAAACAGGGAAACAACAAAATCTTCACTCTCCTTCCAGCAAACATAGACCAAAACTCAAACACAGCCTCAAGACACCGAGCTCTGAGCTTCTCACAATATTTGGCTCTCACTGAAAGAGCTGGCACCCACGCCTCCTGGGAGAGGGCCACAGCCCCGTTCCATAGGTGCTCAAGCACCTAAAAGAGCACAGGACCTCTTTCATACCCAAGGGTCTCGAGAACACTTCCACAGAAGACTCACGGGATAAAAGGGCACAAATGGGGGTGCTGAGAACACATCAGGGGCAGTAATCCAAAAGAGCTGAACTCAACATTGGACAACACAGCAGTTGAGCTGTGATAGGGAGAATGTGGAAATGGTCCTCAGGATGGAGACAAATTCAGAATTCATGTAAATGGTTCTCCAGCTGTAATGCACTTGGTGGACTTGATACCAAAAACAAAATCAAGTGTCATTCTTGTTTGCTACGTGTGCCTCAGTGTAGCAATCATATCACAGCAAGGATATGAATATATCATCCATCTTGTTTCATGTTTTTCATGACCCTCCTAAACTTTGTTTCATGGGGATTTTCCTACATATAGAAAACTTGGGGAAACTGGACAATAAATCAATACTTGAATATCCTCGACTACAATCCAGTTATTAGCTTTTGGTCACATTTTATGATCATCATTTTTAACCTCTTTATAATGGTTAATCAGATCAATACATCTTAATTTATTTACACAACTCCCCCATATTGGATGCATCCTGGGTCCTATGTTCCCCAACTCATAAGTAGTGGTGCTTGATGACAACCTCTGAGCACACAGACCTTCCTTCCGGAAGTGTTAAAACCTATGGCAACTGATAAGCTAAAATGGTGATGCCAGTGCCCCAGAAATGTTTGTCTTTGGGAAACGGCCTAAATAAATTCATACAAAGAGAATACAATGTGTAAGTGAACTCAGAAGAGCAAGTACTCTGATGTTGTAAGGAATCCAAACTTATTCGGCAGTCTCCTGGGACTCTGTGGATGTGCACAGATGGGGAAGAGCGTGTCACTGAATTCTGTGGATTGTGCCCTAGGAAGTCCACTATGGTTCAGCCTCACTCCTGTAAGCTGTGGCAGCTGGGACATGAATCTGAGGTTACTGTGTCGCTTGGCAGATGCATCACCAATCCTAGTCAAGGGGACATGAGATCAAGGGTTGCCCCCTGCAGGGGCTTCCTGGCAAAATACAGAGCTATGTCAGGGAGGGGTGTAAGGGACCGAATCCAGGCCATAAATGGTGTGGCCTTCCTCCACGGAAAGGGCATCCTTACCACTGAGACCACATTCCCATTCTTGTCCTTCAACTTGCCACTGAGGAGGGTCCTCTTGCTAAGGTACTGACGCCCACTTCTTAAGGCAGATGGATACTGTCACATCCCTAAGCACTCAGTAAACTGAAAGAGCACAAGATCTCCTTCAGCCCCAAGTGCATCAAGAACACTGCTGCAAGAGACTCATGGGATCAAGGGGCAAAAATGGGGGGGCTGACAATACGTGCCAGGGCCAGAAGGAAGGCAGGCCTACAAGTGAGGAGTGGAAGAGACCAGTGAAGAAGGCAAGGGAGACATCTGGGTGAGAGAGAAAAGATCCTCTGCAAGTGACAGAAAGGGCCACTCCAACAGGAACATTCAGGGAGGTGGAAGGACACGAGGGAAGACAGGAGCATGGGGTCCGGTCATCTCCTTCTCTTCTTTGATCCTGAAGAGGTGGCAAAAAATTACCTCTACCCT
The DNA here is from genome assembly GCF_000164805.1 of Carlito syrichta. NCBI lineage: Eukaryota > Metazoa > Chordata > Mammalia > Primates > Tarsiidae > Carlito > Carlito syrichta. The sequence goes on along the minus strand of NW_007246148.1, from coordinate 154,158 downwards.
CTTAGGATTTTTTTTTTTTTTTTGGTTTGGCTGGAAAATTAAATCAGCATAAGGCAGATCAACTGAATAAAAACATGCCAATTGACGTAATATAAGTTAGACATGACACAGGTGTTCTCGTAAGGAAATGAAGATCTGATGACATTGGTGTTGAACACTTATCTACTGAATTGGACAAGGAATAGTAAGGTGTGAGCATGTACATTATGTGGGGAGGGTAGAAGCTAAGAATTATTTTATTAAGTCCTATACAGCATTCTCTTGGCCTCAACTTCCCACCCTTGATGATAAGAATGTTCCTTTCTTCTAGTAGAGAGAAAGCATCTTTTTTCTCTCTCTCTTCTTTTCTTTATTTTATAGGTGTGGAGTAGAATTTAGATTTAGATATACAAATGTTCGTTATGCAGGTACCCTTGTTGATGAGGTGTGCCCTCCCTCCCCTGGCAGTTTCCCTCAACTGCCAAACCCACTCCCCCTCCCATGGCAGTTTCCCACTACTGCCAACCCCTTTCTTAGAGTATTATGAAGAGGGCCTCTTTCACCTGAAAATGTCATCTCTTGCTTTTAACAAACAGCACAAAGGTCAGAATGATCTCATGTATCTTCTGTTTTTCAGGTGCCATGAGCTCAAGCTACTCAATATGCATGAGTGGCATACTTTGGGATGGCATATTCTTCTCGCCTTCAATCCCTTCAGGACGAAAGAATGTCAGGAAGCAATGAATGCAGAAGGAGACAGAGATACAAGGGAAGCAGCATTCCTAAGTCCTCGCATCCCATAAACTCATTACGATATAGTGTTCATTTCCTCAACCCCAAGTCCCTGCTCCTTAGGACTAAACACTCTTAAAAGGGCAACTGAGGCATAAGAATATTGGTAGCTCAGCCTGTAATCCCGTGCTTTGGGAGGCCGAGGTGAGTGGATTGCCTGAGCCCGCGGGTTCGAGATCCTCCTGGGCAACTTGGCGAAACCTCATCTCTACAATAAATCAAAAGATCAGCTGGGCGTGGTAGCGCATGCCTGTAATTCCAGCTACTCAGAAGACTGAGGCGGCAGGATCGCCAGAGCCCAGCAGGTCGAGGCTGCGGTGGCCGGGAGCGTCCACTGCACTCCAGTCTGGGAGACAGAGTGAGAGTCCAACTCAAAAAAAAAAAAAAGAATATCGGAAATGATGGAGTCATAACAAAGGAACAGCAGCCATCTTTCCCTGCTGATCTGCTGAGATTCAATTTCCAGTCAGAAAGCTGAACCTCATACTATGGAGAAGAGAACTCCATCTTCCACCAGGTTTGAGCTCTCCTCCATGTAGAGATACTTTTCATTTAGGGCCATTGCCAAAGGAGATACCACCACAAGAAGGACTCAGCTTGGGATGTGCCTTTCTTCTCCACCTTGTTGGAGATGCACCTACCCCAGGCAAAGACACTAAGAGGCAAAAACTCAGATAGGGGGATACTGCCACAATCCAGTGCCTGACCCAGGAAGTCCTCGGCTTCTCCGCAGGGCCTGAAATTGAACTCTCCCACCCAGAGACACTCTGTTGCTGGGAGACTTCAGCAAAAAGAATCAGACTCAAGTGCCAAGCTGTGGAAATGTACCCACCCCACACTGGTCAGGGGGATCCTGTCTCCGGTAACTCCCAACACTGGAAACATTCCTCTTTCTGAAGGCAGTGGAATCCATTCGTTCATCTAGAGTCACTTGGTGACCTGCCTCAGGGAAACTCTTTCCACTCCCCTAAGCTGCAACATCTGCAGAGATGAGGGGAGCCCCAGCAGCATAAGATCAACCAAGCACATCAAACTGGCACCCAAAGGCTCTGAAATGTGTACTGTTGAGAGGACCACAGCCCTCAGTAGAAAGTCATGACCTGCGAGCCAAACCCACGCAGGGACCATATCTGCACGAGCAAAAAATGGAAATAGAACCCAGCATTTCCTAACCTCATACCTAAAATATCCAGCACACAATGGGAAATCATCCCTCATACAAAAAGTCAGAAAATGTACAACTTGAAAGGGAAAAGAAAATCTGCTGACACTCTTATGAGTTAGATGCCACAATTATCTGACAAGGACCCTTAAGGCACCCATCATAAAATTAATTCAACAAGCAATTGCATGCTCATCCCAGCGTATCTGTAATACCCCAAACCTGGAAACAACTTAGGTTTCCTTCAATGGGTGAATGATTCAGTAAACTGTGGTATGTCCACATCATAGAATACTACTTGCCAATAAAAGCAATAAATATTGTTACACAGTAGAACTCTGGTGAATCTTCAGAGAACCATGTTTAGTGAAAATAAAAAAAACCTAAAAGTTAGGCATAGTATGATTCCATTTATAAAACATTCTTGAAATGGCAAAAGTATAAAAATCAGGAACATATTAGTGGTCACCAGGGTGAAGCATGTGGGAATGAGTAACAGGCGGATCAAAGGGATGTGGGTAAAGTTATAACAGAACAACAAGAGGGATCCTAATGGTGATGAATTTTCCCATATCTGGACAGCATTAATGTCAATATCCTGGTTGTAATGGTGTACTATAGTATTGCAAGATGTTGCAAATCAGGGCAACTGGGAAAGTGATAAAGCTGCCCTCTCTCCTACTTTCCACTGCAGGTCAATCTACAATAAAGTTAAAATTAATAATTTAAAAAGATCCTATTGTGGGATTCCTCCCCACCAGATAACCTCAAACCTCCGACCATTTCTGAGCTCTTTTCCCCGTATTTAAGAACTTTGACTTAGAAATTCTGTCTTCTCCGCGGATATGCTGCATTGTGCTGGTGTCAATGAAGCTCTCCGAAAGCCTCCTTCCTTCTTGTTTGCCTAGTCAACTGTTCCTCATCCCTCTCCTTTACCGCCTCGGGTCTCCATTGGAGCTGAGACCCAGAAGCCAAGGCAGCCTGGTGCCAGGGCTTCTCTCAGTCTCCAGTTGCTCCAGATGGAAACTTTCATGCTGTTTCCTGAGGCAAAGGTTCTTCTGAAAGCACCTCTATTCCTAGCCTATGATGTGCGAGCCAGCAACCAACCTGCCATCACTTCTCATCACAATAGGATCTCGTAGAAAGGGAAAATATTAAAGGGAATTGAGGGCAAACAGTCAAGCACAGTATGATTCTGGGACTGTACAAGAGAAAAGTATGGCTTAAACTCAGGCTTTTTTCAATGCCATGGCAGTGAGTGAATGTCTGTATGCATATGATTGTGTGTGGAGGGTGTGGGGAGAGGGCCTTTTACAGTATACCTGTGTCCCTCCTAGATCTTCCATCTCTCTCCCACCTTCTCCAGATGCTCCCATTTCTCCTGACGAGACAAGATAACTCAAGTGGCCCTGGAGGAAGTGACCTCACAGTCTCAGTGCCAAACTGTCTTTCTAAGGTGACATTTAACTGAGACCCAGCTCTGCAGAGACCAGAATGCAGCACCTGACACAAATAGTCCCCAGATTCAAGCACCAACTGTGCGCCTTCAGTGTGATCAAAGCACATGCTGCTCTCCCTTTCATCCTCCAGACAAACCGAGAAGGGTGTTTCACCAATGCCCTTGTGCCAACGGGGAAAGTGGAGCTCAATGAAAATGAGTTGCTTCCTTGCCCAAAGCTCAACAGCTCGTAAGGACACACAGACAGAAGTTGAGAGCAAAATTCGAATAAGCTCCAGAGCTCACATGAACCGTGGCAGCAACACTGCCTCCCTGTGGAAACCAAAAGCAATGCCAAACTCTTCACTCTGCACTTGGAGGTGTATCCGGCCAAGAGAATGCTGTATAGACCTTATTAAAATAACTCTTAGCTTCCCCCACACACATAATGTACATGTTCACAACTTACTATTCCTTGTCCAATTCAGAAGATAAGTGTTCAACACCAACGTCATCAGGTCTCCAGCCTGGGCAACAGAGTGAAGCCCCGACTCAAAAAATAAAAGCCAAAAAACAAATGAAGCAGGCAATGTGAAAAAGCTCCTGCAACTGACTGATGTATTTTTACTCTGGCACTCAAGAGCTGGGGCTCTGCTTTGCACATTCAAGGATGCTCTATCCCTAATCACCCAGGACCACAGTCTGAACTATGACAAGGACTTATTACTAGATTCCCAAATATAGCTTAAGGAAAGCTTGACTTTGTGCCTTAGGAACTTTTTTCCTCACCCTTGGAGTATGCTGGACACAACGCAAGACCATCTAGAGGTGACACAGATTAATCATCTCTGGAAGAAGTCATTTAACAAGGATGGTTGGGTATTTGGTGGCTAAAATTCCCCAGTGTTCTCATCCTACACATGGGATAAATCAGGTATGTGCTCTACACAGTCTCTCATAGGGTCCCTCGGGAATTGGGTCCAATGACCTGCAGTGACAACTTGCTGAATCATCCCCTCCTGTCCCCTGAATTGACTGCCTTTCTTCAAGATTTCACTTCTTCACACCCTTGCCACTACTATCTGGGACTCTCACTCCAGGAAGTGAATTGGACTCCCCCAATGGTCCCGAGGTCTCCTTGCAGTGAACCCCCAAGTGGACACGTTCTATGTTGATTCAGACTCACACATGACTGTCTGGCCAGAAGTAAAATTGTGTACTCCGTGTGATTTTGCACGCACACTTGGAAGACATGCCCTTCTTCATTCTTTTTCCCCAGGAATTTCTGCTAGTCTCATCAGCTCCCTTTCTTTTTGTTTGTATTTTGTTTGTTTTTCCATTGATGAGATGTATCAGAAATGCAGAAATGTGTAAGTAAAAATTGAAGGGCAGCACAACAGGGAAAGCCGGAAAATGTTGAAATCATCCAGAAGGAGAAACTAACTTTAAATAGCCCTGGAAGTCCCAGTGTACTTCCCTGTCACTAACACACACACACACACACACACACACACACAAACACACACAGAGAGAGAGAGAGAGAGAGAGAGAGAGAGAGAGGAAGAGAGATAGGAGTCTTATCAGAGGCAATGTCTGATTTGAAATACTAGCATCACCATTTTTTATTCCAGATATACATGAGTATACTTTCAGAATCTCTACTCTGGTCCATGGACATGTTTTTTCAACTCCTGTTTCAATTGTTGATCCTGGAGGGGAGGTATTGGTAACTGGCAGAACAAACTTCCTCACATGGATAAGCCTTCACATTTTTTCCTAAAGATAATTTTATATGGTCAGCCACTGCCACCCACGTGCTCAAAATTGTCTTGTGACTCAGTCTGCACTTAGTTTCTTGATTTATTTAGGGGACAAAAATTCAAAGACTGGTCTTCCTATCCAAAAAAATGATATAGTAGAATATTATAATAGTGTTCAAACTTGAGAGTCATCAAAAGTTGCATTTTCTTTATAATTGTCTTCATCATATTTCTAGATGCTGTATGCTGCTTGAGAACAATGCAAATAGGATATTTTATTTCTATTATAATCCCTAGTTATTAGAATCCTACATCATTTTTTATACATTTAATATCAATCAACCAACCCTTCCTGGCCTGTTCCCTAGGGGATCGCCATGGTGTTCTAAGAAGGCAATTTATAAAGACAAGGGCCATTATCCACTTTGTTTGACAAATAAAATACTCTATACCAGCAAGTTCTCATCCCTCTGCGATACGTCTTGGTCACTAAATCCAGCCTCAGGGACATCAGGTGGATCTACACTGGTAGGAGGGAACCTGGAAGGCTAAGCCTTCCCTGCCACCGAAGAAAAATAGTGTGTGACCTGGGTCCCTCCTGCAGGCATCTGTGCCTCAATATCCTCATTGGTTACAGGGGATTCAGTGGGGCACCCAGTGTGGGGGAAGCTGCCTCTAATCAGTCATCTGAGCTCCTCGAGAGAACAGCACTATGAAAAACAAAAAGCCTAATCCCCACCACTATCCCTCAGATAGCCTGTAAAATTCCCTGCTCTGCCTTCTAACAATACCCACATGGTTCACACCTTAAAGTTAACAATATAGTTGTTCTACATCAGAGACTTGGAAGGGAATATGGTTGGAGACAAATGGGTACTCACAGCCGAAATTTCTGCAATCACCACACTGAAGTGAATTGTGTATTATAAAAGTAGTAATTGCAGAATCATGACCAAGGCTGGATGCAGAGAGAGAGGTAATTAGAAAATTCTACCTGATGCTAAGCTCCTGATGGGAACATGAAGTAAAATTTGTTGAACTTTGCCCAGGGGACATGGTGAGATGCACTGGGTAATGTCAACTCCTTACATAGGAGATATTTTAATGAAGGAATTTTGCACAAGCCAGGGATGTGCTCTAAGAGCAAGAAAGCAGAGTGTTCTATGCTGGGAACAGACAAACGTAGTACACATCCATGGGTAATATCTGCTTCCTCTCCCAGCAATGTCCATTCTCCATGTTCAGTCCTGAACCAATAGGAATCCAGGTAACATCAGAAGTAACAGTGACTAGCGGTTGAATCTTGAAGATGGGTGTGGTCACAAGGTTGTTAGGGTCCTCATGAGTCAATGTCGTTGCCATGGCTCCTCTTGGTTCTGAACCAATCAGGTCCTGGGACTCAGGAAAATAAAGTGAGACAAGGAGACAGAGAGTTGGCCCTCTCCCTCAATACACTCTGATACAGGTCTGTCTTCAAAAGAAACCGCAGTGGTCTTAGAGGTAAACATCCTGATATACTAAGAAAATGGATCATCTTTTGGTGCCAGTACCTAACTACTCTACCTGATGAACTCCAGTCCTCTATGGTGATGAGGGGAGGGTATGGGACAGACATATGTTCAAACTGACACAGAGATACACTAAGGGGAGGTGAGTAGGAGCCCAGGCTTTAGATACAGGCTTTCCCCATTCCAATCTCACCTTGGTTTAACCTTAGATGATTTCATCAATCTCTCTCATGGGAGCCAAAAACTGAGAAAACTACAGGTATCTGCCCCCAGCCTTGGCGCTGTGTCAGATTCACATAAGATACTGCACCGGGCTTTTCGAGGTGAGTCGGTTATCAGAGGTGAGTACAATCTTTAAACTGCCAAGTTTTAAGTTTCTAGGATGGAAACACCACAGAATGAGCACTGGAAACAGAAACTAGGTATCACATTAGAATTTTAAGTTATATTTCTTACATAGGGATTTGTGGAGAGAGATCTATGCCGTTTTTACCGATGATGCTCAAAGGAGGTAAATTTCATGTGAAGCTAACATAATTTAAGCATTTGGGAACAAAGGAACCAATTTTTGCAGTCTATACACTTTAGAATAAATAAATTAAAATGGAAAGCAATGAACTTTGTTACTGAGAGATTTAGCAACTGAGAGCTTATCCATCAACCTGCTGCACAGCATGAATAATCTAGCTCAGATGAAAGCCCCTCCACCAGAACAGGGAAAACCCAGAGGTGAGAAGAAGGCAACTGCATAAAAGCAATCTTCATTCAAATTAAAATGAGTGTGGGTATAAGGACTGGGTGCATAGTTGAGACGTAACCTGACACTTAGACCACAATATCCCAAGTCTATGTATGTCAGGTGGTGAACGAGGGGTCCAACAACGTGTCCCTAAAGTCCTGGGCCCCACTACCCTCTTGCTTTGTAGGTGCTGTGAGGGCTCCATTGCATCCCATACACTTGTCTACCCACCTCTCCAGGCTCAGCGCAGTGCATCTTCACACTTTTTTTCTGGGGAACTGAGGGGCAGATGAACTTTCTGTGCTTTTGAAAATCTCATGATGAAAATGGACACTTGCCTCCCAGAAGATGCCCTAGACAACAACTTGTCTGGTGCCGTGCTCACACCCCTAGAAGTGCAGTCACAATACCCCAGAGGAGGGTTGCTGTCACCTTTCTCTGTGTGAGCGAGTCCCTCCAGCCTGTCTCTCAATGTCCATGGACCCATGCCCAACCTCAACCTGATTGTGAAGAAGCCCCTATCATAAGGGTTTTACCACTCCCTGGGGCGTGTTTCTTGAGGGAAGGAATGAAGAAGGGAGTAGAAAGTCTGCCCTCAGCAGGGAACCAGGCTCCAGCCACTGAGTGTGACACTGCTTGTGGTCACCAATGATGGAACCAGACTGTGGGGAAACCAATCCCATTCCTCCCTGCTATGGAACCCTATGGCAAGTTGTTCAACTCTCATATGCCTCAGCTTCTTCAACTACAAACTGGCAGCAATAATCATGTCTGCCTTGTAGAGCTTTGAGGACTCAATCAGTCGTTGCAAGTAATGCAGTCAACAGCACCCAGCACAGAGTACACACTCTAGTTTCCAACATTGCAGTCCTTTTCTCCTGAAATACCTGTAGTAGTTTCTGTTTAACTCCTCTCTGGCAGATGCAGAGAGCAAGGCAGAAAAAGTCCTGCCGTAATCACACTTCTAATAATGGAGAATAGTTCCCACTGAGTGTGAAGAATCCATCAGTCAGTCAGTCAGTCAATCAATAAAAACAGGTAAGGACCATTTGCAACTGAAACAGAGATTTTAAAAATATGTCAGTGAAACAGATTCCAGATTCTAAACACAGAACCATGCATAGGAAGGAATGAAAGAAATGATTACATTGACATTTCAAATTAGATGATGGCCCAAAGCAATCTCTTGTGACTACATCTTGTAGCAAGTGTATGTGTGTGTGTATGTGTGTGTGCACATGCACGTCTGTGTCTTGGAGGTGGCAGTGGTCAGTGAGACAAAGGCCCCCAGACCAAATGATTGTCTGCATTTTGTCTTTTTCCCGGCTTCTTTGGTTGATCGGTCTTCCCTAGGTTGTGGAGTCCATCAGTCTTGGATAAAGAGCTCCCTAAAGTCAGTCCAAGTGAGGTGAAGTCAGACATTGAGAAGAAGTCAGACAAATCCACAAAATCCAAATGAGTCACCAACAATGTGCTCATCTTTTTAATTGATAGAAAACGAGGGGAGCACAGATATGATATCAATCTGTCAGTGTGGGTGTGGATGCTGTCATAAAGAAACACCACGTGGAGTCTCCAAGATGTCATGCGACCTATTTGCATATGCCTGCCCAGAATATTGAAACACTTTAAAAATAAAACACATCCTTCCACGTTTGAGCCATTAAAATGGAATGTGTTGTGTCACTCCTTCTAGTCTGAAGTATGTTTCCTGACGTGGTCTTCTTGGGTTACATTGGACAAGGGATTCTATTCATCCTAACTTTCCATGCAGGGTGTCTAAGACACAGGGGACAGGGGGAGGTCCTGCTGCACATCAATCTCCCCCATTGATCAATCTTTCCCCACTAATCTGAAAAATCAGTGAAATGTTAATAGTTACAAGGCATTTGGCCATTCGAGGACCAAAGACTCTTCTCCCTAGCTATTTTGGAGAGACATCTATTTTGTTCTCCTATAACACCTAGCTCTCCTCGTGAAAAGACATTGTTTAGGGGCAGCCTCACAGCTGGGTTGCAGTTTAAGGATATCTTTGTTAACATTGAAGATTTCATACCCACAGAGCCGTCCAGAGGTAAATGCTCTGTTCATTGTCTTTATTATTTATTTATTGACATATTTTTTTTAAAATTGTGGGGTACAGTTAAGGGTTAGGTATACAAACATGCATTGTGCAGGTACCCTTGTTGATGAGGTGTGTCCTCCCGTCCCCAGACAGATTCCCATTACTGCCAATCCTACCTCCCCCCTCCCTCACAGTTTCCTGCTACTGTCAATCTTTTTCTTATAGTATTATGATGTTGTTCAAGGTCCACTTAGAGTGAGAACATGTGATACTAAGATCTTTGTTTCTGTGAGCAATCACTCAGTGTTATAAACTTTAATTCCATCCAGGTTGCTACGAAATTCTTGATTTTGCTCTTTTTTATGGCTGCATAATATTCCATTGTGTATATGTACCACGCTTTTTTGATCCAGTCCTCTTTTGATGGACAGCATGGTTGGTTCCATAGTCTTGCTATTGTGAACTATCCTGCGATAAACATACGTCTGCTGGTATCTTTTTTATAGAGTGATTTGAGTTCTTCAGGGTATATTCCCAGTAAGGGGATTGGGAGTCATAAAGAAGGTCGGTTTTTAGGTCTTTTAGGAATCGCCACACTGTTTTCCACAGAAGCTGTGCTAGTTTACACTCCCACCAATAGTGTAGAAGTGTTCCCTTTTCACTGCATCCTTGCCAGCATCTGTTGTTTTTTTGTTATTGATGATGGTCATCCTGACTGGAGTTAGATGGTATCTCATTGTGGTTTTAATTTGCATTTATTTGATGACTAGTGAGACTGAGCATTTTTTCATCTATCTGTTGGCTCCTCATTTGTCTTCTTTTGAGAAGTGTCTATTCACATCTTTTGCCCACTTTGTAATGGGGCTGTTTGTTTTTCCTTTTTGGCACATGAGTTCCTTGTAGATTCTCGACGTTAGGCCTTTGTCAGATATACAGTAGGCAAATATTTTTCCCAGTCTCTGGGCTGTCTCCCTGCTCTCTCAATGGTTTCTTTGTCTTTACAAAAGGTTGTCACTTTGAGGAGGTTCCACATGTCTATCTTATCTCTTATGTCCTGGGCATTTGGGGTTTTGATCAGGAATTGGTTGCCAGTATCAATTTCCATAAGGGTGTCTCCTGAATTTTCTGAGGTTCTTATAGTTTGAGGTTTAACCTTTGGGTCTTTGATCCATTTAGAGTTGATTTTTGTTTATGGGGATAGGTAGGGGGCTTGTTTAAATCTTCTGCATGTCATCAGCCAGTTTTCCCAGCACTATTTACTGAATAGGTTTTCCTCTAGCCAGTGGTTGAAGGTGGAGGCTTTGTCGAAGATGAGTTGTTTGAGAAATTGAGGTTTTGCTTCGGGAATCTCTATCCTGTTCCATAGGTCTTCGTGCCTGTTCTTGCACCAACACCAGGATGTTTTGATCATTGTAGTTTTATAATAAAGCTTAAAGTCTGGGAGCATGATGTCTCTTGCTTTTTTGTTTTTTTGCTGAGGATTGTTTTGGCTATTCGTGGTCACTTATGCTTCCATATGAGTTCCTATATTGTGGTTTCCAGGTCTGAGAAGAATTCTAGTGGTAATTTAATGAATATTGTGTTAAATATGATTGTCTTGCATAGGATAGACATCTTAACAATGCTGATTCTTCCAACCCATGAGCATGGAATATTTTTCCATTTGTTTGTGTCATCTTTGATTTCTTTGAGCAGTGTTTAGCAGTTTTCATCATAAGGTTCTTTCGTGTCTCTGGTTAGGAAGATTATGCTTAAGAGGCCAAAGCTTCTGTATATTGCAATTAGACTTCAATAATATAGAAAGAGTCATCTTTTCCAAATCTTTTCTCTCTAGATAGATTCTTTTTAATGTGGTATTAAAAAGTTCCCTCAGCAGCTATACAGCTCTGCCTAGCACCCAGCCCCCATTGCCCACTGAGACCCTCGGCCCCCCTCCCTGGTTGGAGCACCCTGCCCGGCTCCAAGCTGCTGCCGCCCATTGAGGCCCGCGGCTCCCACCCCTTGGAGCTCTGGACTCCCTCCCTGGCTGAAGCACCTAGCCCTGCCTCAAGCCGCCGCCACCCGTGTAGGCTGTCAGCACCTGCCCCTCAGAACTCTGGGCTCCATCCCTGACTGAAGCACCATGCCCAACCCTAAACTGTCGCTGACCACGGAGGCCTTTGGCACCTGTCCCTAGAATCTCCAGCCCACCTCCCTGGCTGAAGCATCCCACTTGGCCCCAAGCTGCTGCTGCCTGCAGAAGCCCTTGACTCTCACCCTCAGAGCTCTGGGCCCCCTCCCTTACTGAAATGACCCACCCAGTCCCAAGCCACTGCCCAACGGAGCTCCGGGCTCCCTCGCTGTCTGCAGTGCCCAGCCATGCCCCAAGCCTCCACCACCTAGGGAGGCCTAAAGCTTCCTCCCTGTGGAACTCCAGGCTCCCATGTCAGCTACACCGCCCCGCCCCCAACCACCCTGTTCACTACGCTGACCAGCAGTGCCTGGCAATCTCACGCTCCACCTCCCCTGACTCACCCCTGGCCACAGCAGGACCAGAGAACAACTGGAGATCAAGACCAGGCAGAGACCTGCATTGCTCCATGGGCTCCACCCAGCTCTGCGTAGCCTCCAGCTTGGGACCTAAGAAAAAAGAAAGAAAAAGATGCCCAAGCCGCATGTGACACGCCAACCTACAGCACTCAGCTGTCTTGACTTTGCCTCCCCCAACTGGACCTGGCTGCAGTAGAATCAGAGATTATCTGGAGCCCTGTGTCCAGGCAGAGATCTGCAGTGCCTCACCTACCCAGCCCTGCCCAGCCTCCAACTTAGGATATAAGACCTCATGTTTGTGTAAGGAAATAGTACATTATGAGGAGTTTGGTCAGATTGTATGTCTGTATGAGTGTATGTTCTTGTTTGTTTGTTGTTGTTGCTGTTTTTTGTTTGTTTGTTTTTGTTTTTTATTTCTCTTACTCTTATCTGTCTTCAGGTATTTTTTCATTTATTAGCGGGTACCTTTGTCTGTTTTCCCTCACACTCTTCTCTGTCTCCATCTTCCGTTCCCCCCACCCCCATTCCATTTATTTCCCTTTTCTTACATCATTTTACTTTCAGGGAGCAAACCAATACTCTCACTTCATTACAGATTACAAGGCAGTGGGAAGTGGGTTCCAGCATATCCATACACTTTTCAGTGGATACTGGGATTTGCAGATAAATTTTATATCACAGATACCCCCTCAAATAAATATCAAAACTGCAAAAGGTATAGCCCCCAACCTACAGTCCAGCTTCAGAATCATATAAAGTCAGAGGATTCACACAAGGAAGAATAGGAGATTGAGCAAACAGAAGTAAAAGCAACCCTGCCAACATTGAACAACAGATTTAAAGAAGTCAGAGGAAAAAAAGGAAAAAGTGGGGAGGAAAATCCACACAAATAAAAAAAAGAAGAAGAATATAGGTCTTACACAGACCCCTGGGAGATCAGATAAAGAGAAAACAGATTTCAGAATGCAAACAACAAAGAGACCCCAGAATGACTGATCACATACTACAAACCCAGACATCAAGACATTAATATAGAGAAGAAAGAGAATTGAGGAGAGACAAGAGGAAAATAGGAAGGAGTTGATAACTGAGATAACAGCAGTAAAGAATACTGTGCTTGAAATAAATAACAAACTAATAGGCATGGAAAGCAGAATTAGCCAAGCAGAAGCCAGAGTCTCAGAACTTGAAGACCAAAATATAGCACTAAACCAAACTGTCAAAAACATAGAAAAAAGGCTTAAAAAGACAGAACAAAACCTTCAACAGATGATCGATTACTTCAAGAGAACAAACCTAAAAGTAATTGGACTTCTTGAGACAGAAAGAGAGACAGAGACCACGCTGGAACAAACATTCCATGAAATTATTCAAGAAAACTTCCCTCACCTTATCAGTGATGCGAAAATTCAAATACAAGAGATTCAGAGAACCCCAGCAAGACAACAAATGAGAAGACCAACTCCTATGTATGTAATAATTCACCTGAACAAAGTATGTATGAAAGAAAAAACCATAAAAGCAGCAAGAGAAAAAGATAAGACCAACTACCAGTGTAGACCAATCAGAATAGCAACAGATTTATCTATATAAACACTTCAGGCAGGAGAGCTTGGAATCCAATATTCAAAGACCTAAAAGATAATCAATTTCAACCAAGAATAACCTACCCAGTCAAGCTAAGTTTCATCAGTGAGGGAGAATTAAAATATTTCCCAGACATCCAATCCCCAAGAACTTATGCTGCCTCCAGACCACCCCTCCAAGAAACTCTTAAGAAAGTAATAAACACAGAAGAAAAGGGAAAAAGAACAACAATGTTATTCACAAGAATACAGGAAAAAGATTGAAAACACTCATGAACCAACCCAAAAAACCAAAAGAAAGACAACAAACAAACAAGTACAACAACAACTCTATAAGAACCTCATGACAAATGTAAACCCTCACATTTCAATAATTAGCCTGAAGGTGAATGGACTAAATGTACCACTGAAAACACATAGAATGGCAAAATGGAAAAATATAATGAAGCAACAATATATTTTTCTCCAAGAGCCTCATCTCACCAGAAAGGGCACTCACAGACTCAAAGTAAGAGAATGGGAAACAAAATTTCTGGCAAATGGAACTCAGAAGAAAGCTGGAGTTGCAATCTTAAAATCAGACAAAATACCCTTTATGCTATCAAAAATTTTTTAAAATGAAGAAGGTCACTATATAATGTTAAAAGGTTCAATCCATCAACTAGAATTATCCATCCTAAACATATATGCACCTAACATAGGAGAACCAATGCTTGTAAAGCAGCTTCTAGGCAAACTTTAAAAAGAGATTGACTCTAACACTATCATAGCTGGGGACTTTAATACCCAACTCATAACCCTAGACAGATCATCAAGAAAAAAATCAGCTAGGAGATCCAGAACCTCAATGAGACTCTTGAACAAATAGACTTGATACCTATAGAACACTCCATCCAATGATCACAGAATATACAATCTATTCATCGCCACATGGAACATATTCCAAGATCAACCACATCACTGGCCATAAATCAAACATAAGTAAATTGTATAAGATTGAAATCTTGCCATGCACCTTCTCAGACCACAGTGGAATAAAAATAAATATCAACATCAACAAAATTTCCCCAAAGTCCACAAAGACATGGACACTAAACATCATGATGCTGAACAATGACTGACTCAACACTGAAATCAAAGAAGAAATTGAAAGATTTCTGGAAACAAATGAAAATGAAAAGACATCCTACCAAAACCTCTGGGATGCCATGAAATCAGTTCCAAGAGGGGAATTTATATCTCTATGAGCAGACATCAAGAAAATAGAAAGATCACAAGTGGAGAGTCCAACAAATCACCTAAGGGAACTGGAAAGAGAAGACCACCAAAACCCCAACTTTAGCAGAAGAATCCAAATCATCAAAATAAGAGCCCAAATATGGGACACAGAAGACAAAAATATCATAGAAAACATCAACAAAACAAAGCTGGTTCTTTGAAAGAATTAACAAGATTGATGGGCCCCTAGTCAGAATGACCAAGAAAAAAGAGAGAAAAAGCCCAAATAAACACAATCAGAAATATAAAAGATCAAATCACAACTGACCCCAAAGAAATAAAAAAGATTATCAGAGATTACTATTTACACCTGTGTGGAAACAAACTTGATAACCTAGATGAAATGGAGACTTTCTAATATCACACAACCTACCCAAGTTGAAAAAGAAGACATTGAGATACTAAATAGACCAATAACAACCTAGGAAATTGACTCTGTCATATGAAAACTACCTACAAAAAAAAGCCCTGGACAGGAGGGCTTTCCAGCAGAATTCTACAAAACATACAAGGAGGAGCTGATACCAATCCTATTGAAAGTATTCCAGGCAATTGAGAAAGATAGAACTCTCCCCAAATCATTTTATGAAGCTAACATTACACTTATACCCAAACCGGGTAAAATCCAACATTGTAAAAGAACTACAGGTCAATATCCCTTATGAATATAGGTGCAAAATCCTCAACAAGATTCTAGCAAATTGGATCCAAAAACATCTCAAAAATCATCCACCATGACCAAGTAGGCTTCATCCCCAGGATGCAGGTCTGGTTCAACATTCACAAGACCATAAATATCATTAAATGCATCAACAGATGCAAAAACAAGAAACACATGGTTATCTCATCAGATGCAGAAAAAGGTTTGATAAAATCCAGCATCCCTTCTTGATAAAAACCCTCAAACACCTAGGTATAGAAGGAACATACCTCAAAACAGTAAGTACCATCTCCGAAAAACCCACAGCTAACATATTGCTAAATGGACAGAAACTAGAAAATTTTCCCCTGAAAACTGGAACAAGACAAGACTGCCCACCCTCACTCTTCTTGTTCAATATTGTGTTGGAAGTCCTAGCTCAGGCAATTAGACAAGAGAAGGAAATCAGGGATATCCAAATATGAAAAGAGGAAGTCAAAGTTATCCCTCTTTGCTGATGATATAATCCTATACCTTGAAAATCCAAGAGTATCTGTCAAAAACCTGCTGGCACTGATAAAGGACTTCAGCAAGATCTCAGGGTACAAAATAAACGTGCAAAAGTCAGTTTCAATCCTATACACTAACAACAAGCAGGCAGTGACCAAAATAAAAGGCACAATCCCATTCACAATAGCCACCAAAAAAATGAAATACCTTGGCATCTTCCTGACTAGATAATTGAAAGTCCTTTACAGTGAGAATTACAAAATGCTACTCAAAGAAATCCAACAAGACACAAACAAATGGAAAAATATCCCATGCTCATGGATAGGAAGAATCAACATTGTAAAATGTTCATCCTACCAAAGGCAATCTACAGTTTCAATGCAATACTCATTACATTACCAACATCATTCTTCTCAGACCTGGAAATGATGATAAAGAAATTCATATGGAAGCAAAAACGACCACGAATAGCCAAAAAAAAAAAAAAAAAAAAAAATCCTTAGCAAAATACACAAAGCAGGAGGTATCACACTTCCAGACTTCAAATTTTATTATAAGACTACAGTAATCAAAACAGCCTAGTATTGGTACAAGAACAGGCACATAGACCAATAGAACAGAATGGAATTTTCGGAAGCAAATCCTTAATTCCTCCACCAACTCATCTTTGACAAAGCCTCCAACAACAACCACTAGGGAGAGGAGAACCTATTCAGTAAATGGTGCTGGGAAAACTGGCTGACCACATGCAGAAGATCGAATCATGACCCCCACCTATCACCATATACAAAAATTAACTCTAAATGAATCAAAGACCTAAATGTAAAACCTCAAACTATAGGAATATTAGAAAACGCAGGAGACATTCTTATGGAAATTGGAACTAGGAACCAATTCTTATTCAGAACCCTAGAGGCCAAGACAGAAAAGTGGGACCTCATCAAATTAATGAGCTTCTGCAAAGCAAAAGAAACCATCAAGAGAGCAGGGAGCCAGCCAACAGAATGGGAAAAAGTATTTGCCAATTGTATATCTGACAAAGGTCTAGCATCTAGGATCTACAAGAAACTCAAATGCACTGAAGGGAAAAAAGCAAACAGCTCCATTAAAAAGTGGGCAAAAGACATGAATAGACATTTCTCCAAAAAAGATATACAGGAAGCCAACAGACACATGAAAAAGTGCCCAGCCTCACTCATCATCAGAGAAATGCAAATCAAAACCACATTGAGATACCCCCTAACCCCTGTAAGAATGGTCATCATTAATAAAACAAAAAACAATAGATGGTGGCGAGGATGTGGAGAAAAAGGAATGCTTCTATGCTGCTGGTGGGAATGCAAACTTGTACAACATCTTTGGAAAGCAGTGTGGTGATTCTGAAATAACTAGAAATTGACCTTCCATATGACCCAGAAATTCCCCTGTAGGGGAATATACCCTGGGGAATTCAACTAATTCTGTAAAAAAGATACCTGCACACGTATGTTTGTTGCAGCTCTATTCACAATAGCAAAAACATGGAACCAACTATGTTGCCCATTGAAGCGAGACTGGATAAAAAAATGTGATACATATACACAATGGAATATTTTACAGGCATAAATGAGGACAAATATATGGACTTTGCAGCAACCTGGATGGATTTGAGTTGATCCTACTCAGTGATTTATCACAGAAACAAAGAACATAGTTTTATATTTCTCACTCATAAGAGGAGCTTGAACAATTATAATGCTATAAGAAAGCGATTGGCAGTAGTGGGAAACTGTCAGGGAGGGATGTTATTGGTAGTTGAGGGAAACTGCAAGGAGAGTGAGGGGCATACCTAATCAACAAGGGTACCTGCATGATCAATATTTATATACCTAACCCTGAATTATACCTCACATCTTTATAATAAAATTTTTTTTAAAAAAGACATAAATAAAAATAACTTAATGGAAGCTATAAAAAAATAAAAAGAATAAGAAAGTAAAATGTGTAATACAGATGACTTATGAAGTGTAATAATAAATGAATATCCAGGACCCCATCCAAAAAAAATTATACTAGTAGATTTTTTCCAAGGTGGTTTTAACAATTTACATATAATTCAATTTTGGGGGATTATTTTTATTTTTAAAATATTTTTTCTGAGGAAATTTTATTGATACATGAGAGAGAATAATGTAGTAGACCCATTGAACCTGTTATGAAGCTTAACTATTGCCAATATAGAGATAATATTGTTTCTTCTCTACCCCAGATTCTCCCTCTAGCAGATTGTATTAGAACAAGTTCAAGATATTATATCATGTCATACATAAATTCCTCATTATGCATCTCAGATAATTTTTCCAATTGCAGCATAATTTACAAAAATTTACAAATTGTAAATGTTAAGCATCATTAATTTTTACATAAGCATACACTTGTATATCTATCACAAAGATAAAGATATGGGATATTTCCATTATTCCAAAAGGTTTATTTGTGTACTTTCCCAGTAAACACAATCTTTTTCACGTTAAACATTATTTTGATGTCTTTATAAATTGATATTATCTATTCTTGAGCTTCATATAAACAAAATGCTACAATATGCATATTTTTAGTTTTAGTTTTTATCACTCAACATAATGTTTTTTAACTCATCCATGGTGTTGCATGAATCATAGCTTAATTTTTTCTTAATAACTTTTAGTTTTAACAGAGTAAAAACAATTAAATTTGCCTACTATAAACAGTAAAATTAATCTTCATAGATGTCTAGATATATGAAAATTTTTTTGAAGAAGTAAACTATGTACATAGTTCAATAAAGCAGTTCTCAGGGTTTCTAGGGAAATATATGTTTCCTACATCAACTCTTGCCATACCTTAGTCCCGTTCCCCAGAGATAACTTTTGAAATTCTTTTACCTATTTTTAATTTTTTTACTTTTAGTATTTGCCTATTTACTTATTCTCAATATTTTAATACTTCTCTTAATCAATTTTGCATATTAATAAATGACCTCTGGTTACATAGTTGAAGATTGGTTCACCCTTCTGTGTACTTATTTATTTTCCCCTCTTCTTTTTTAAAATTGTGGTAAGAACACAACATGAAATCTATCCTTTTAGTACAATTTTTGATGCACAATGTAATATTGTTAACTATAGATACTCTGAGGTACAGCAGATATCTGAAACTTATTCATCTTGCATGTTTGAAACTTTGTACCTATTGAACAGTAAATACTCATAGTCTTTCTTTGGCAATTATCATTCTACTTTCTGCCTGTATGAGTTTGAATATTTTAGATATCTCATATAAGTGGAATCATGTGGGATTTTATCCTTCCATGACTGGTCTATTGGCATAGCATAATTTCCTCAATGTTCATCAATATTGTTGCATATGGATGAATTTATTGCTTTTTTTAAGGCTGAATAGTAGCACATGGCATTTTCTTTATCCATTCATCTGTCAATGGTCACTAGGGTTCAATCCATATCTTGACTATTGTGAATAATGTAACCATGAACACGAAAGTGTAAATATTTCTTTAAGATATTGATTTCAATTATTTTTGATAATTACTCAGAAGTAGAAGCTGGTATGGTAATCCTATTTTTAATCGTTTGAGGAACCACCATATTATTTTCCATAGTGGCTGCCCCATGTTACGTTCTCATCAACAGTATATAAAAGCTCTACTTTCTCCACATGCTCAAAATGATTTTTTATAGAACATCATCCTAACAAGTATATAATAATGTTTCATTGCAGTTTGGATTTACATTTTTCTGATGATAAATGATGTTGCATATATTGTTTGGATATTTACTGACCATTTGTATGCTTTCTTGGAGCTATGTCTATTCAAGTCCTTTGCCCATTTTAAAACCAGACAATTTGGTGTGTTTTATTTTGTTTTGACTATTGAAATTTTTTTTTTTGAGTTGGAGTCTCACTCGGTTACCCAGTCTGGAGTGCAGTGGCCGCTCCCGGCCATCGCAGCCTCGACCTGCCGGGCTCCGGCGATCCTTCCGCCTCAGCCTTCCTAGTAGCCGGAATTACAGGCGCGCGCTACCACGCCTGGCTGATTTTTTGATTTATTGTAGAGATGAGGTCTCGCTGCCCAGGCGGGTCTCGAACCCACGGGCTCAGGCAATCCACTCACCTCAGCCTCCCAAAGGCGTGGGATTACAGGCTGAGCCACCGAGCCTGGCTTGACTGTTGAAATTTAAGAGTTTCTTATATATTTAAAACATTAACCCCTTATCAGATATATGGTTTACAAATATTTTCCCCCATTTCACAGTTTCTCTTTTTACACTGTTGATTATTTTCTTTGCTTTGCAGAAGAAATTTAGCTTGATGTAGTCTTACTTGTCTATTTTTGCTTTAGTTGCCCGGGCTTTTGGTGTTATACCTAAAAATCATTTTCAAGACCAATGCCTTAAAGTTTTTTTTGCTATGATTTCTTCTGGAAATTTTTTTAGTTAACCTAATAAAAACCATCTATAAAAACATATAGCTAATGGTAAAATACTGATTTTTTTTTAAAAATTAAGAACAAAACATGAATATCTTGTCACTTATATTTCAACAGTCATCAAAGTCCTATCCAGAAAAATTAGAAATAAAAGACATCTAAATTGGAAAGGAAAAAGTAAAAGAATTTCTCTCACAGATGACATGATTTTGTACATAGAAAATCCTAAAGATTCCATAAAATTATTCTTAAAATTAATAAACATATTCAACAACGCTGCTGGATACAAAGTCAACATACAAACATCAGTTGCATTTCTATACACTAACAGTGAACTAACTGAAAGAAATTAAGAAAATAATTTTTAAAATAATAGCACCAAAAAAAAGAGTATTTGTAATAAACTTGACCAAATAAGTGAAATAGTTGTTCCCTGAAAACTACAAAACATTGATTAAATAAATTAAAGAACACACAAAAATCTAGAAAAACATTCAGTGTTCATGAATTAGAAACCTAATATTGTCAAAATGTCCATATTATGCAAATTAATTTACGAATTTAATGCAATCAAAGAATTCAGATCGCCAAAGTAAACCCAAGTATGGGACATAGAAGACAAAAATATCATAAAGAAATCAACAAAACAAAAAGATGGTTCTTTGAAAGTAAACAAGATTGATAAACCGCTAGCCAGAATGACCAAGAAAAAGAGAGAAAAAGCCCAAATGAACATACCTAGAAACTCAAAAGATAAAATCACAACTGACCCCGAAGAAATAAAAAAGGTTATCAGAGATTACTATGCACATCTGCATGGAAATAAACTTGGTAATCTAAATGAAATGGAGGACTTTCTGACATCATACAACCTCCCAAGGTTGAAACAAGAAAACACTGAGACACTAAATAGACCAATAACAGCTCAGGAAATTGACTTTGTCATAAGAAAATTAATCACAAGAAAAAGCCCTGGACCAGCGGAATTCTATGAAGCATACAAGGAGGAGCTGACACCAAACCTACTGAAAGTATTCCAGGCAATCGAGACAGATGAAATTCTCCCCAAATCATTTTATGAAACTAACATCACACTTATACCCAATTCGGGTAAAGATCAAATAAATAAATAAATAAATAAATAAATAGATAAAAGAGAGAACCAAAGACCGATATCCTTGATGAACATAGATGCAAAAATTCTCAACAAGATTCAAGGAAATTGGAAGTCACAACACATCTCAAAAATAATCCACCATGATCAAGTAGGCTTCATTCCCAGAATTCAGGGCTGGTTCAACATCCGCAAGGTTGTAAATATAATTGCATATACATCAATAGATGTAAAAACAATATCACATGATTATATCATTAGATGCATAAAACACTTTTGATGAAATCCAGCATCCCTTCTTGATAACAATGCTTGAACACCTAGGTATACAAGGATCATACCTCAAAATTATTAGCACCATCTACAATAAACCCACAGCCAGCATATTGCTAAATGGGCAGAAACTGGAAGCATTTCCTCTGAAAACTGGAACACAACAAGGTTGCACACTCTCATCCCTCCTGTTCAACACTGTGTTGGAAATCCTAGCAATAGCAATTAGACAACAGAAGGAAATCAGGGGTATCCAAATAGGAAAAGACAAAATTATGTTATCTGTCTTTGCTGATCCTGTACTTCAAAAATCCAAGAGAATCTGTCAAAAACTTCTTTCACTGATAAAGAACTTAGGCAAGGCCTTGGGGTACAAAGTAAATGTGCAAAAGGCAGTCGCGTGCTTATACACCCCAACAAACAGATAAAGAACCAAATAAAAGTACAATCCCATTCACAATACACACACACACACACACACACACACACACACACCACACACATACACAAAGAAATACCTCAGCATCTTCTTAATCAGAGAAGTGAAAGACCTTTACAATAAAATCTATAAAACACTGCTCAAAGAAATCAAAGAAGACACAAACAAATGGAAGAACATTCCATGCTCATGTTTAGGAAGAATCAGCATTGTTAAGATGTCCATCCTACCATGGGAAATTTACAGATTCAAAGCAATACCCATTAAATTACCAACATAATTCTTCTCAGACCTGGAAATGACAATAAAGAATTCATATGGAAATATAAACAACCACGAATAGTTAAAATAACCCTTAGCAAAAGAAGCAAAGTAGGAAGTATCACACTTCCAGCCTTTAAACTTTATTATAAGGCTACAATAATCAATACAGCCTGGTATTGGTACAAGAACAGGCACATAGACCAAGAGAACAGGATGGAAATTTCAGAAGCAAAACCTCAATTTCTCTACCAACTCATCTTCGACAAAGCCTCCAACAACAACCACTGGGGAGATGAGATCCTATTCAGTAAATGGTGCTGGGAAAACTGGCTGACCACATGCAGAAGAATAAAACAGGACCCCTGCCTATCCCCATACACAAAAATAAACTCTAAATGGATCAAAGAACTAAATTTCAAACCTCAACCAATAAGAATCATAGAAAATGCATGCGACACACTACAGAAATCAGAGTAGGCAACCAATTCCTGATCAAAACCCCAAATGTCCATGCCATAAGAGATAAGATAGACAAGTGGGACCTCATTAAACTGAAAAGCTTCTTCAAGGCAAAAGAAACCATCAAGAGAGTGGGAAGACAGTCCACAGAGTGGAAAAAAAAAATCCCAATTATATATCTGACAAAGGCCTAACATCCATTTTCTGTAAGGAACTCAAATGTACTGGGGAAAAAAAAAAAACAGCCTCATTAAAAAATGGGCAAAAGACATGGATACTTCTCAAAAGAAGATATACGGACAGTCAACAGACACATGAGAACATGCTCAGTCAGCCTGTAATCCCAGCACTTCGGGAGGCCGAGGCGAGTGAATTGCCTGAGCCTGCGGGTTCGAAACTTGTCCGGGCAACTTGGCGAGACCTCATCTCTACGTTAAAAAACAAACAAGCAAACAACAACAACAAAAAACCCCAAAACAAAAAAACTAGCCAGGCGTGGTGGCGCGTGCCTGTATAGTTCTGGCTGCTTGGAAGGCTGAGGCAGAAGGATCGCTGGAGCCTAGCAGATCGAGGCTGCGGTGGCCATGAGCGTGCCACTGCACTCCAGTCTGGATGACAGTGAGACTCCAAACAAAACAAAACAAAACAAAAAGAAAACATGCTCTGCCTCACTCCTCACTCAGCATCAGAGAAATGCAAATCAAAACCACATTGAGGTACCACCTAACCCCAGTAAGAATGACCATTATTAATAAAACAAGCAACAGCAGATGCTGGTGAGGATGTGGAGAAAAGGAAATGATTCTACACTGCTGGTAGGAATGTAAACCTGTTCAACCTCTATGGAAAATAATGTGGCAATTTCTAAAAGAACTACAAACTGACTTTCTGTATGACCCAGCAATTCCTCTACTGGGAATATACCTGAAGGAACTCATTCATTCTACAAAAAAGATACCTTCACATGCTTGTTTATTGCAGTACTATTCAGAATAGCAAAAACATGGAACCAATCAGCTGCCCAACAAAACTGGACTGGATTTTTAAAATGTGGTACATATACACAATGGAATATTACACAGCCACAGAGAAGGACAAAATGATGGACTTCACAGCAACTTGGAGGGATTTAGAGTCAATCATATTCAATGATCTATCACAGAAACAAAGAGCAGAGTAAAACATGTTCTCACTCATAAGAAGAACCTGAATATTTACCATAATACTATAAGAAAGGGATTGGCAGTAGCAAGGTACCAGCAGGGTGGTGGTGGGGGGCACACAACATCAATAAGGGTAACTGATCTCAAACTAGGCAAAGTGGGGTCCAAAGGCAGGCCAAAGCTTTACCTGTGAGAAGTACACTTGTGTACTTAATCCTGAATTGTACCCCACATCTTTAAAATAAAATATAAAAAATCTTAATGCAATCCATATAAAAATCTGGATGACATTTTTTTTCTGAAAATGGGAAAAAATCCCAAAGTTTATATGAAGCCACAATGGACTCCAATAACCAAAGCAATTTTTAGAAAAAAACAACAAAGCTGGAGGCAACACAATGCTGGAAAATAAAACTGGAGTTTCTGATATGAAAATATATTATAAATGTAGATAAACTGAAATAGTATAATACTGGCTTAAACATAGAGATATAGAACTTTGGAAAATAATAGGGAGCCCAGAAATATACCCTTACATATATGGTCAACTGATCATCCACAAGAAGGGGGCCAAAAATACACAACGAGGGAAAATAGAGTGTGTTCAGCACATGGTGTTTGGAACACTGGATATCTACATGCAAAAAAATAAAATTGTAACCTTATACACTGTATTCACTATACATAAAAAGCAACTCAATATAGATTAAATTCTTTAAAGTAGTTGGTTCTTTTTTATTGTCCAGTAGTATTCCATTTAAGTATACTACACAATCCTCACACAATCTACA
This sequence comes from Carlito syrichta, assembly GCF_000164805.1. Classification (NCBI taxonomy): domain Eukaryota; kingdom Metazoa; phylum Chordata; class Mammalia; order Primates; family Tarsiidae; genus Carlito; species Carlito syrichta. The sequence goes on along the minus strand of NW_007246148.1, from coordinate 129,204 downwards.
GTAATGTTTATCCGTTAAAGGCCATGTAGGCTGTTTTCACTTTGAGACATTTTATATAAAGCCATTATGAACATTCTAGTTCATATTTTTTTGTGGGCAAATGCTTTAGTTTCTGTTGAAAATATATTAAAAGTAGAATCTTGGGTCATAAGGCCAATATATTTGTAATTTTTAAATGAATACTCAAATTAGTCTCTACATATTTTATAATCATTTTACATTCAAGCAACAGTGCATGAGAGTTGTGACTGCTTTATATCTTTGTTAACACTTAGTATGGTCATTCTTTTAATTTTAGCCATTTTTGTGGGTGTGTATTGGTAGCTCACTGTGATTTTTATATACTTTTCCCTAATGGCCTATAATATTGATTATATTTTCATATACTTATTAACTATTTGAATCTTCTCTTTTGTGATGTATCTGAATGTTGTGGCCATTTTGAAATTTGATTGTTTATCATTATCTTATTGATTTATAGGATTTTAAAATATATTTTTGATATGTTCTTTGCCAATATATTCAATGGAAATATCTTCTCCCGGTCTGTAACTTATCTATTTATTTTATTAATTATGTGTTTTGATAAACAGAAGTAGTAATTAATTTTAATTAAATTCAGTTTATAAGTTTGTGTTTGTTCTTTTCTGGTTAGTGCCTTTTAATTTCTGATTAAGAAATCTTTGTCTTCCTCAAGTCAAGAAGATAGTTTTCTTTTCCTTCTAGAAGCTTGATTGTTTTACATTTAACATTTAGATATAGAATTCACTTAGAACTAATTTGTGTGACATGTAAGATAGGGGACAAGGTACAAGTTTCCCATATTGACATCCAGCTGACAGAACATCATTTATTGAAAGGACCATTCTTTCCCTCACTTCATTGCAGTTTCACCTTCATTACAAATTAAGGCAACCTGATATTGGCAGTTATGTTTTTATACTCTCTTTTCTGATTTATTGGTCTATCTGTTTATTCTTGGGCCAATACCACACTATCATAATTACTGTGTTTTTATAATAAGTCTCAATAATGGGTGTTCTTACTCTTTCAGCACTGTTTTTCCAGCCTATCAAAATTATTATAGTTCCAGAGTATCTTGGCTATTATTTTTATTTTTGTTTTTATTTTTATTTTTTGAGTTGAAGTCTCACTCTGTCACTCAGACTGGAGTGCAGTGGCCACTCCCAGCCACTGCAGCCTCGACCTGCTGGGCTCCAACGATCCTTCCGCCTCAGCCTTCCAAGTAGCTGGAACTACAGGCATGCGCTACCACATCCAGCTAATTTTTGATTTACTGTAGAGATGAGATCTCGCCAAGTTGCCCAGGCGGGTCTCAAACCCGTGGGCTCAGGCAATCTACTCACCTCAGCCTCCCAAAGCGCTGGGATTACAGGCTGAGCCACGAAGCTCAGCTCTTGGCTGTTCTTGACTCTTTGAAGATCTATTCATATGAATATGGGAATTAGCTTGTTGATTTTCATTTCAGAATACATGAAATTTTCATTTGGATTGCATTGAATCTATCGTTCAATCTGTAAATGTCACCATGCTCTTCATATTGAATACCCAAATGGTATATTCCTCCAAATATTTAGGCATTTTATAATTTCATCTCAATAGATGTCTTGACTGTCTTCTGTTACTTTTTTTAGTATTTGATGTTTTTGATGAGTTTGTAAATGTACATTTTAAAATTTCACTTTCTGATTGCTGTTGGTATATGAGTACAAGAAAGTGTTTTTACACTACATTTTTACATTTTTTACAATGATTTTGAAAAAAAATTAATTCTCATGCTTTGTAATTTTCCTGTTTCTTTGATTGCATCAGGTAATTTGCAAATACTGGCATTTTAATTTTTTCTTTCAAATCTTCATGCTTTTATTATTATTTTAACTTTTCCTTTTGTGTTGGTTCCTCTCTCCAGTGTAAGTTGTTATCGAATTGCTAATATAAAGCACTTTTGCCATGTTCCTGATTTGGGGAGTGGTGGGGAGCTTTAAGTATGATGCTTCCTGTGAGTTTTTATTGGGTAAACATTCTTGGTCAGATTAATGCATTTTTCTCTACATAGTTTGTTAAGAGCATTTTCTTTTCTTAAGTTAAATGGATTTTATATTATAACAAATGCTTTTTAAAAATATCTATTGAAAATATATGACTTCTTTTCATCTGTGAATGAGGTGAATTTATTTGATTGATCTTTGAATATTAAGCTAACCCTGACTTTCCAGAATAAATATCACTTGGAAGTACTCTATTATACCTTTTTATAACTCAGGAAGCAAATTCTAAGAGCTTGGAATGTAAGGTTTTTATTAAGGGGCAAGTTTTGGATAATCATCTATAGAATGGAGGGGACAGAAGTAGGGATGGGCAGAGAGAAAAGTCACACTGAGTTGAGACCCAAGAACATCAGTTGATACTATGGAAAGTTCAAGAGCTAGAATGGCTCTTCAGTATGGTGTGGAAAACATAAAGCATACAAGAAAAGAAGTCTTCCTTACTCTATTCTTAGCCTCAACAGATTACTACTCCAGTCTGGTAATGCACTGATAGGGCTAGCCAGCAGACACACTGCAATTTTGAAGTAAATACAGAGCCAGCACCATGAGAGCAGGGATCAGAGAGTATCTGACCACTCCTTTCATTTGAGTTTATGTGTCAATCTGGATAGAAGTGTCTTTTTTCAAAAAAGTAAATTAAAAGTCCTGTTACCTTAACTCCAAAACATTTTATGAAGGGTACATGCCTTTTTGGAATTATTTCTGCTTTTATTTCAGACTCTACTACCACTGAGGGATAGAGTGAATACATTGGTATTGGTATTTACATTTGGTTATTCTAACCAACATTCAGAATGTCAAATGTTTTCATTCTTTGCATTCCACTTCACTTTTTAAACCCCAATAGATCTAAGAACAGTAACAAAATACTGATACACTAGTCATTAACTCAATGTATTTAGCTGGCAAAATGGTAGTAGAATATCTAGCTCAGCGGGCAGTTAGAGCCTTAGACAAAAAAATTTAAACTCAATTACATTTCCTCACTATCAGTGTCTTACTCATCCCTGCCACTTAAAAATCCTTTTAACTGTTACTGCTCCTGTATCAATAGTCTATAAATATGACTAAATTGTTCTTTCTGCTCAGTCATAATTCATTCTTTGTCTTCAACTGCCTACTGGATAACACGCCCCAACATCGTCAGCATTTTAAAAACCTGACATCAATCTCTAGTCCCAGTCAGAGACCACTTCTAGTTTATTCTTGACAGTGGCACCACTGTTCTTCCTGATATTTTTCTCAGAAGTATGTCATCCATGATCCCTCTTTCCTTCTGCTTCATTCTTGCATTCACTTACACCATATCAATACTGCTGTGAAATCCTTGAGCTTATATTTCTAAATCCAGGGTCAATCCTTTCTAATCTATTCCAGATACTGTTGTCAGATAATCTCCCTTAAATATCTTACTGCTTGGGTTCTCTGTGAAGTAGACACTAGTCGGAATTAGGAGTGCAAGAGCTTTATCAAGAGTAGGAGAGAGTAATTCCTGTGAGAGATAATGGTGCAGAGAAGGAGGATTCAGCATGCAGTCTGATACCTGTGAAAAGAAGAAAGAGGGGAAGCAGAATTGGCTAGAGGAAGCCTCAGAATACAATGTAGATTTCCCAGTCTTAGCCGAATCACCATGGAACTGTGGAGCAAATCCTGCTCATTTGAAAAGTCCCACATTGGGCAGAAGTGGCTAGGCCTTAGTACATCCATCATGCTAACTGGTTGAATGGGGTTGCCTAGGGAAAACATGCCTAAGCTCAAAAGTCAAGGAGGTCCCTGAAAGTGCTAACAGCAGAGGGTGGTGGTTAACTGTACCCCGGACAGCTGAATGACAAGTTTTTTCTTGAAGGGAGATTTGGTAGCACATCTCTAGCTGCTCAAAACATCATTTTAAAAATTATAATCCACTTAGAGAGTCTTCAATATCTTGCTTAAGTCCAAATTTCCTTTTAATTTTTAAGATCTCCATAATCTTGCTTCATCCTATTTTGTCATTTTTATTTATTTATGCTACTGTATAATATAACCCTCTACTCTAAGAGTGGATGTAAACATTCTACCTGAAGTAGTCTACTCTCACTCTTCCTTTCTCCCTCTCTTGAATACTTTCATCTCTACATTTTGCTGACACCATTCCCATGGCTTAAAAGTCTCCTCTGATTCCTATATTGTCTTCAGAAAAGTTCTATCAGTTATTTAAGACTCAAATTGAGAGAACTATCTCCTCATAAAAAAATCTGTATTCTAGCCCTAACTGATGTACTCATGGTAGAAAATGTAATTTAAACTGATTTACAACATCCATCTACACTTTCTCAAATACTTTATCAATTTAAAGATACCATATTTGCAGAAATCAGAGGAAATGAGCTAAAATAGCTACTTGGCTTATAAGATTTTATATAACCTTAAATTATGGTCAGGCTCTAATCATTGCACTTACAAGTGGGAGTCCAGTCTAAGTGTTAAAAGTTTTCCCCATGTAGTAATTTGGAAAAAAGTAAACTGAATACAGGTTTATTTAGGATAGTGCATTGTTTAAGATCATGATTTTGCAGATTAGAGAAACATGGGCTTTAATACTGGATTTTCCACCTCTCTGTATCTCCTTTCTCATTTGCATTATGGAAGTAATAGTAGTTCCCACCTTTAGGTGCTGCTGTGGGAATAAAAAGAGATGATCTATGTAAAGTGCTTAGCACAGTACCTGGTGTGTGTTAAGCACTAAACAAGCTACGCTATTATTCTTTTGACCAAATTGACTAACATAGCTAGATTGATTTAGTCACCAGGTATGATGGATGCATCAATTTCTATTAATTAACTAAAATGTTAAATATCTAGCTATGTTAGTATTATAGACTGTCTATGTCTTAGTCAGCTCAGGTTGCTATAACAAAGTACCATAAACTTTGTGGTTTATAACCAACAGTCATTTATTTCCCATAATTCTGAAGGCTAGAAATCTGAGATCAGGATGCCAGTAGGGTAAGGTTCTGGAGAGGTCGTCTTCTGGTTTACAGACTGTCAACTTCTTGTTGTATCTTCACATTGTGAAAAGAAAGTGAGAAAGCTCCCTGGGGTCTCTTATTTTATAAGGGCACTAATCCCATCCATAAGGGTTTCCCCTCCTAACCTAATTATCTCCTAAAGGCCTCACTTCCCAATATCATCACGTTGGGGATTATGATTTCAAAATATACATCTTGGGAAAACATAAACATTCAGTGGATTGCACTCCATAATAGACATTGAGACAACTCATAGAAGAAAACATGTTGGGATCTGTGGGACCTTTGTATGAATGATTTTCATTTTGTAGCATTTTTGCTAACAAAACCACTGACTTGTCTATGAGTATCTTGGTAGCCAAAAGGACCAATGGGACACTGCTAGCAGACTATTTTTAAAAACCTTAGCTGGACTTGGTGGCTCAGCCTGTAATCCCACGCCTTTTGGAGGCTGAGGTGAGTGGATTGCCTGAGCCCGCGGGTTCGTGACCTGCCTGGGCTAATCAAAAATTAGCCGGGTGTGGTAGCGCGCGCCTATAGTTTCAGCTACTTGGAAGGCTGAGGTGGAAGGATCGCTAGAACCCAGCAGGTCGAGGCTATGATGGCCAGGAGTGGCCACTACACTCCAGTCTGGGTGACAGAGTGAGACTCCAACTCAAAAAAAAAAAACCAAACAAAAAAACCCTTGTCACCCTTTCTTGAGAGCAGAAAGCACAATCACTAAGAATCAGTTGCTTGTGTGAATTCCAATTTGAAAAGTTTGAAGAGCAGCAGGATAGTGTCACAAACGTAAATTCAATGCCTATGTGCATTGCCTCTCATAGCTCCACATGAGAGGGAGAGTCAAGGATAAAAAAAAGTGGTACATATGCACAATGGAATATTATGCAGCCATAAAGAAGGGCAAACGTGAACTTTTCAGCAACTTGGATGGATTCAGAGTCTATCATACTCAGTGGTCTGTAACAGAAACAAAGAAAGAAAAAGAAACAAAGAGTACCACATATTCTCACTCATAAGTGGACCCTGAACATTTATCATAATACTATAAGACAGGGATTGGCAGTAGCAGGATACTGCCGGGGTGGGGGGTTACACATAATATCGAAAAGGGTACTGGATCTAAAACCAGGCAAAGTGAGGACCAAAGGGAGGCCCAAACTTTCCCTGAACAATGTCCACTTGTATATTTAATCCTGAATTGTACCCCACAATTTAAACTTTAAAAGAAAGAAAGAAAGAATAAAGAAAGAAAGAAAGAAAGAAAGAAAGAAAGAAAGAAAGAAAGAAAGAAAGAAAGAAAGAAAGAAAAAGAAAAAGAAAAGGAAGGAAGGAAGGGATGGTCAAGAGAAAAAAGAAATACAACATAAAATTGGAATATACACATTAAGTAATAAATTTAGCTAATCATGTTGATCCAGTACAAATTTCAGTTGGGAAAATTAGAATTCTTTATGGAATTTAATTTTGGTAACATTTGTTTGTAAAATGTTTTAGCTTCAGTAGTGGGACTGAAAATTATCAACTCCAAAGTGCAAGTGTCAGAAAAGGTCCCTCAACTTTCAACTTGAACACAATACCTGAGATAAAGTTGAAACTCAATAAATGTTTACTTTCATCACTAAGTGCAAAATAAAATCAATTTATTGATTGCAAACAAAGGACTATTTTGTTTATACTTATGGAATAGAGAAATCTCCCTTATTTGGACTTGCATTTGTCTTCTGTTGGTAAAAAAAAAAAAAAAAAGTATATATATATAGTGTGTGAGATTCAGCTCAGGTGCTTGCTCCTTATCGAAGCTTTCATGAATTCTTTCACAATCTGGTCTGGTAAGAGGTTTCTTTTTTTGTACCATCATGCACCTTATGGTTACCTCCACCACAGCACTTTTCATATATGATGAAATCAACCAGTCTTCCTTACCAGACTATGAGCCCCTTAAGCTACTTTAGCATTTCTATTTAATTCAGCCGCCACTATAACCCAGTACAGTTTTTGACATTAACGCATATTCCAGAATTTCAAGAGGTTGTTTAATAGGAGAGAATGGAGCCATCTATTTAACTCATTTTTATGGTTAAATAAGGGCTAACCATTTCTGTAGTGAAACTACCTAAAGCAACATGTTTAGATATCTGGGTTAATTCAACAGGAAGTGGGAATATTTACTGGTTGATCTGTTTTAGATGTATCAGAGGAGCACCCCCTAAAATGGAATTTGCTTATAAAAAAATGTGTATTTATTCTTACATGTTAAAACTTCAGTCACCTTCAAAATACTCATTTGATATAATACACCTATTGAGACACTTTTTTTCACTGCTCAAAACGGTTTTGGAACCCATCAATTTTGATGCTTTTTTAGTGTTTCTGCTGTTTTTTGTTTCACCTCTTCCACATTGGCAAAACGTTTTCCTTTGTGGATGTTCTTTTCATCCAGGGAAACAGACAAAATTGCTCAGGATGAGATTCAGGTGAAGGGGTAAGGTGGGAAATGGGAGTCATGCTATTTTCCCATTTGTTTGCGTCTTCTTGGAATTCTTTGAGCAGTGTTTTGCAATTCTCATTGTAAAGGTGTTTCACTCCTCTGGTTAGGATGATGCCGAGGTATTTAATTTTTTGTGTGGCTATTGTGAAGGGAATTGTGCTTTTTATTTGATCCTCCGCCTGCTTGTTGTTGGTGTACAAGAATGCAACTGTCTTTTACACATTTATTTGGCACCCTGAGACTTTGCCAAAGTCCTTTATCAGTGCAAGCAGGTTTTTGACAGATTCACATGGATTTTGAGTATAGGATCATATCGTTAGCAAAGAGGCATAAATTGACTTCCTCTTTTCCTATTTGGGTACTCCTCATTTCCTTCTTTTGTCTAATTGCTCTTGCTAGGATTTCCACACAATGTTGCACAAGAAGGGTGAGAGTGGGCAGCCTTGTCTTGTTCCAGTTTTCAGGGGAAACTTTCCAGTTTCTGTCCATTTAGTAATATGCTAACTGTAAGTTTATCAAAGATGGCACTTATTATTTTGAGGTATGTTCCTTCTATACTTAGGTGTTTGAGGGTTTTTAACAAGAAGGGATACTGGTTTTTATCAAAAGCTTTTTCTTCATCTAATGATATAATCATGTGGTTCTTGTTTTTATAACTGTTGATGTATTTAATTGCATTTATTTTCTTGCGAATGTTGAACCAGCTCTGCATTCTGGGGATGAAGCCTACTTGGTTATGGTGGATGATTTTTGAGATGTGTTGTTGGATCCGATTTGCTCAAATCTTGTTGAGAATTTTTTCATCTATGTTCATCTGGGATATTGACCTGTAGTTCTCCTTTTTTGTTGAATCTTTACTTGGTTTGGGAATCAGTGTGATGTTAGCTTTGTAGAATGATTTGGGGAGAATTCCATCTTTCTCAATTGCCTGGAATACTTTCAATAGGATTAGTATCAGCTCCTCCTTGTACATTTTGTAGAATTCTGCTGGAAAGCCCTCTGGTCCAGGGCTTTTTTTTTTGGTAGGTAGTGTTCTTATGACAGTCAATTTCCTGTGTAGTTATTGGTCTATATAGTGTCTCAATGTCTTCTTGTTTCAACCTGGGGAGGTTGTGTGATGTCAGAAAGTCCTACATTTGATTTAGGTTATCCATACAAGTGTGCATAGTAATCTCTGCTAATCTTTTGTATTTCTTCAGGAGTTGTGATTTGATCTTTTGTGTTTCTGATTGTGTTTATTTGGGCTGTTTCTCTCTTTTTCTTAGTCATTCTGGCTAGGGGTTTATCAATCTTGTTAACTCTTTCAAAGAATCAGCATTTTGTTTTGTTGGCGTTTTCTATGATATTTTCTATGAATTACAATGCATCTCCTATGTCTCCTATGTCTCATATTTCGGCTCTTATTTTGGTGACTGGATTTTGGTGACTGGATTTCGGCTCTTATTTTGGTGACTGGATTTTTCTGCTAAAGTTAAGGTTCTGGTGATGCTCTCTTTCTAGTTCCCTTAGGTGATTTGTTAAGCCACCAACTTGTGATCTTTCCATTTTCTTGATGTGTGTTTGTAGAGGTATAAATTCCCCTGGGCTAGGTTGTTAAAACTCAAAGGGGAAGCTCTTGGAGAAAGCAATGTTTATGATACAAGTGTTACAAGGTTTCCAGAAAATAAGAGTTGCCAACTGCAAAGAGGCAAATGGTAGACGACAGAGCCAAGATTATAAAACCAAATACTCTCATTTACTTGCAGGGACAAAGAATCTAATCTCCTCCTTTCCCTCAGGTACACATAAGTAGCCATGTTATGTGATAGTCTTGAGCGTACCTAACCTCAGAAAAAATAAGACCTCTAAGGAGCAGAAGTGCTGTAAAATCAGAATCTTTATGCCAGAGAAGACCTAGGCATCCAGATAGAACAAGAATGCAAATACTTTACTATTTCTTTATGCATATTTTTAAAATATGCCAAACAGTTTACTTATTTTGTTTTGTTCATTGCTATCTATTTTTACTAGAATTTTCCAAGAGGGCAAGGATTTTTTATGTTTGTCTCACTGATATAACTCAAGTACCCCAATGCTTGGTTTATAATGAATATTTAAGTGTTGAGTGAATAAATAAACGATACATTGCAAGTATTTTGTGACCATTTCATTTTATGGTAGGAAAATATACTCATGGTTTCATTTATGTTGCAACTCATTCGTATGCAATCTATGACCATTCAAAATTGCTTATTTCCATACTGGAAATTTTTATTGTAGTGAAACTTATAAGGCATGTGTTGGCTATATCTCTCTTTGGCTGTGGTCTCACTATTAGAAACATTTGCATCCAAGCTTACGCTACACAAGGGCTGAGCTACATACTGAAGATAAAAGGTAGTCAAGATATGGTGTCCTGACTGTCAATGAGCTCATGGTGTACTATGAAAGACAGTTAATTAAATAGATGCTTACAATAAAGTTTGGAAAATAGTGATAAAGAGATAGGAAGAAACCAACTGGTTTTCTTTAAGGATGTTAGATAGATATGAGGGAGCAGTATTTCAAATGGAAGAACTAGCATATTAAACAACAAGGCATTGTGAAAGAGTCTGGTATATTTGGGAAGTGGTAAGAAATTTTACTTGACTGAATTTCAAATGACATGGTGGAAAAGGTGGGGAAAATATGGTGCTGAATAGCAATCTCAAGTCTATTTCTATGCCCATTACTATAAGAGTTCAGATTATAAAAGTACAGGTCTAGGTACTATTATGAGGCAAGGTTATTACAAGTATTTGATTCTCTGCCATGTCTTATATTCAATTATTACTTCTCTGTAGTCTAAACATGTGGTTTGTTCCCCCTCTTATTCAGGCAACTGTTTTATCTGTAGAATTTTCAACTGCCTTTCTCATGATTTATATTTTTTTTCCATTCAAGAATTACAATGCATCTCTTTTTATCCTGCATATCATGGCTGAATGATGACATGAATTTGAGCCACCAGCCATTTTGTGAATAAGACTACATGGGCAGTGGAGACTCATATGGTGGGGTGTATGGGGATGCACGTGTGAAATCAATGGTGTAGAAAACCTATCTAATAAAAAAATAGCTGAAAGCTTCCCAACTCTGGAAAACGATTTAGACATTCAGATACAGGAAGCTTAGATATTCCTAAAGAAATACAACCCCTGCCGGCTCGGTGGCTCAGCCTGTAATCCTGCGCCTTTGGGAGGCTGAGGTGAGTAGATTGCCTGAGCCCGTGGGTTCGAGACCCGCCTGGGCAGCGAGACCTCATCTCTACAATAAATAAAAAAATCAGCCGGGCGTGGTAGCACATGCCTGTAATTCCGGCTACTCAGAAGGCTGAGGCGGAAGGATCACCGGAGCCCAGCAGGTCGAGGCTGCCGTGGCCGGGAGCGGCCACTGCACTCCAGTCTGGGCGACAGAGTGAGACTCCAACTCAAAAAAAAAATAAAAATACAACCCCAAACATCTACATTACATATTATATTCAATCTTTGACTATAGGGTGTAAAGGGGTGTAAGTGGGGAACCCATAGGTGTTCAATGAAAAACATTTATAGTTAATTCATTAAGAAAAAAAACCAACTATTGTACATTGTCTATTAGTTTACATAGCCCTCAGAAGAGCTTAAAATTTATTCACTCTGAATTTGAACTCATTCTTTGAAATTTACAATTAAAGGAGTTTTTCCCTTTACATTTAAATTAATCATTTACAATGAAAGGATTGTTGTTCAATCAAATTTTAAACAGTAGTGGGAATCTGCCTGGGGGGCATACCTCATCAACAAGAGTACCTGCATAATCAACATTTGTATACCTAACCCTGAATTGTACCCCACATCTTTAAAATAAAAAAAGAGAAAAAAAGAGAAAGAAATGTTATAATGTGATTACCTTTGGGTGAGGGAATGCAGGCAACATGGGAGAATCGAGGAGTTGGACCATTGAGATTGTGCTCAGGGGAACTGTCCCTCCCCAAGTGGGAACAGAGGTGGCTCAAGTAATCCATCTCTCAGAAAGAAAAGAACAAAGAAAAGAAATGATCAAAATTGTTCGTTTTAGCCCAAACTATGTTGTTTCTATGGATATAATTTGAACTCAAATTACTCCTAAAAATATAAGAACATTTGTATGCTCAATAATTTCCAGAGATAATGCATTTTACTGTCAAGGCTTTGGCACATTTTAGCAATTCAACAATTTATTGTTCATCTCAAGTTGTTGAAGTGCAAATAGACTACTAATAGTCATCTTACTTTTTATTTAATGCTAGTTTAATCTTAAGTTTTTCTATTACTTCCATTGATTTCCTTATTACACCATATTTAGTTCTCTTTTGTCAGATTTTTTAATTAAAATTTTTAAAAAATTTGAGATAATTTTTGATTTATAGAAAAAATTTAAATATATGAAAGTTCTTTCTTCAGCATTCTCTAATATGGACATTGTGCACAACCATGGTATATATACCAAAAGTAAGAAACTAGCATTAGCATAATGTTATTAACAAATGACACACTTTATTTTAATTTCACCAGTTTTTCCACTAATGTCCTTTCTTCTGTTCCAGGGTCCAATTCCTTACATGCCATAGCATTTAACCATCATGTCTCCTAAGTAGCCTGCAATCTGTGACACATTTTCTTTCTTCCTTTTCTTTTATGACTTTCATGTTTTGAAAAGTAGTGCTCAAAAATTTTGGTGAATATTTCAATTGGGGTTTGATCGATGTTTTCTAATGACTACACAGAAGTCACAGATGTTTGAAAAGAAGACCACAGAGGTGGGATGCCTTCCTCATCTCTTTGTATCTATAGCACATGATGGAAACTTGCCTTATTACTGGTGACGTTAGCATTGATCATTTGGTTAAGATAGTGTCTACAAGGCTTCTTAATTGTAAAGTTACTATTTTTATTTCCCATACTCTATTCATTAGAAATGAATCGCTAAAGTCCAGCTCATACTCAGAGGAAAGAAATTCAGCTCCACTTTTGGGAAGGAAAACTATCAAATAATTTATTACATATTTACAATATTTACTGAATTGGGGGGAATATTTTGAGGCTTTGTAAATATCTTGCTTCTCCTGTGTATTTCCCCCATTAATTTTTGCACTCATCTGTTGATTTTGCTTGCAGTAATTATTATTGTGGTGTTCTAATGATGATTTTCCATTTTCATCATTCCTCTTATATATATTAATAGGAATTCTTTACAAAAAAATGGTCCCAGCCCCCATTTATTTATTTATTCAAGCAATTATTTATTTGTAACCATATTAACTCATTGACATGTATTTTATTTTGGGGTTACAATATTTGTTTTATTGCCCAAATTGGTTAAGCTTGATTATTGGAAGGTCTTTCAGAAGGGAACCTCTATCCTTTTGATATGCCTCCATCTTTTTTTATTTTCAAATCCATTCCTCGCTTCCTGACACTATAAAATGCTCTGTGTCATCTTTTGCTTTCCATACTCCAAGACTAGATTCAGCCATTTCTCCAAGGAGAATTGACTTATTTCATGCAAGAAAGGTATTTGGAAACCAACATGAAGGTACTTATTGTGCTGGTTGCTGCTGGGATGTCATTGCTTCTATGCTCTCTCAGTGGACAGAGTTAGGAAGCATATGTTTGTATACCAACCTGTGTATACACAAACATCTATTTTTGTTTCTGTATTATTAATATCTGTCTCAGTATTTCTCAACTGGGGGTGTTTTTACACATACCCCCAAATGGACATTTGGCAATTTTTGTCATAATTGAGAGGATGCTACTTGCATTTAGTGGATAGAGGCCAGGGATACTGCTTAGCATTCTACAATGCACAGGACAACTCCCCACAACACAGAAGCATCGGACCCAAAATTTATATATTGCTGAGCTTGAAGAATTCTTGATATATACATTTTTAATGAGAAAAGGACATGAAGAGGCATTGCTGCAAAGAAGAAATGAGAATGACCAAGAGATATTTAATTAAATTCTCAATGTCACTTATCATGAGGGAAATGCAAGTCAAAAACACTGTTAGCTATCACCTCACACCTGTTAGAATAACTGTTATCAGAAAGATTAAAAATAAGTGTGGTGAGAGTATAGCGAAAGGGATTCCTTGTACACTATGCATAGCAAAAGGGATTATAGTAAAAGAGAGTATAGCAAAAGGGATTCCTTGTACGCTGTGGTAGAAATATACATTGGTACAACCATTGTGGAAAACAACATGGCTGTTCCTAGAGAAATCAAGAATAGAACTTCCATCTGACACAAATATTGTGCTCCTGGGGGTATGCCTAAAGGAAATGAAATGACCACTTCATAAAGTAATTCACGAGTCATTACATGAAAATAATCCAAGTGTCTGTCAATGAATGAATGGATTTTAAAATGTGATATACTTAAGTACATATGTGATATATATATATATACACACACACAATGGACTACTATTTGGCATTTAAAAAAAGGAGATCCTGACATTTGTGACAACATGGATGAACTTAGCGGACATAATGTGAAGTAATTCAGATACAAATGGCCTGATCTCACTTATATGTGGAATCTAAAAGACCATCAAACAAAACAAGGAAACTTGAATACATAGAAACAGAGAGCTAAAAAAAAAAAAAAAAGCTTACTGGAAGTGGAGGAAATGCAGGGATGGTAATCAAAGGGTATGAAGTTTTAAATATGTAGAATAAATAACCCTGGAGATCTAATGTACAGCATGAAGACTATAGTAAATGATACAGCATTCTATACCAGTAATTTACAAAGAGAATAAATTTTAGGTACTTTGACCACAAAAAGTTAACTATGTAAGATGATGGGTATGCTAATTTGTTGACTGTAATCATTTCACTATGAATGGCATATCAAAACATCATGTTACATACTTTAAATATACACAATAATAACAATAATTATGAGTTCATATGAATATTTTTACTATACTCCATCAATTCAGGGTTCATTTTAGACTTCCTCTCTTGCTTATTTGTAACCTCTTCCTCTGGTGGAGAGAAAGCTGACTCCCTTTATGCACAATATATTTATTTATTAATTTTTTATTTTTTTGAGTTGGAGTCTCACTCTATCGCCCAGTTTGGAGTGCAGTGGCCGTTCCTGGCCACCGCAGCCTCGACCTGCTGGGCTCTGGCGATCCTTCTGCCTCAACCTTCCGAGTAGCCGGAATTACAGGCGTGCGCTACCACGACCGGCTAATTTTTTGATTTTATTGTAGAGATGAGGTCTTGGCTTCCCAGGCGGGTCTCGAACCCGCGGGCTCAGGCAATCCACTCACCTCAGCCTCCCAAAGGCACGGGATTACAGGCTGAGCCACCGAGCCCGGCGCACAATATATTTATAAAGAATTTAAGAATTGCTAACTCACACCCCTGTGAGAAAAAAAACAAAGAAAACTAGAGTAGGATGTACATGTGAAACTTTTTTTTTTGTCTTTATTCTTGCAATATTCAGTCAGCTCCATATTTTTTCAACCTCTTTCATTGAGGTTATATCACACATGTGTATTCAAGATAAACTCATTTGAAACAGTATGTATTCAAACCTGGTATCCCCAACATCTTGGTTGTTGTCTGTTAAAACTATCATACAGTTAAGTTTGTTTTTTTTTTAAATATAGAACTAAATGGATTTTTACAAATGCGTAGAGATATGTGTGCATTGTATTACCATATAGAACAGTTTCATCATGCTAAGGAATAATTTATGTGGTTCCTTTGTAGCTAATCCCTCTACCTGCTCAGATAGTTGTTTAGTAGCTCAGATAGTAGTTTAGTTCTTTGTCTATAGTTTGGCCTTTTCTGGAATGCAATTTGAGTCTGACTTCTTTTATTTAGCAAAATGGTTTTAAAATTCATCTGTGTTGTGTGAATCAGTAGTTTATTATTTTCAAATTGTTGAATAGTAGTATTCCATTGTATGTATGTTCCACAGTTTGTGTATCCATGCACTGTTTGAAGGACGTCTTGGTGATTTCCAGTTTTTTGGCAAAAGTGAATAAAGCTGCTATGTACAGTTGCATACATGTTTTTGTATGAACATACATCTTCAATTCACTTAGGTAAATACACGAGTGAGATTGCTGAGTCATATGGCAAGTGCATATTTAACTTTGTAAAAACTATGAAAATTACTTTTTGGAGTAGATGTACTATTTTTCATTTCTAACAATAATGAATGAGAATTCATGTTGCTCTTCATTTTTAGGAATATTTGGTATTATCAGTTTATTTACTTTATCCATTTTAATAGAGATGTATGGGCTCTCGTGGTTTTAATTTTGATTTTACTAATGCCTAATACTTTTGAGCATCTTTTAATATGCATATTTGCCATTACTGTATCTTCTTTGGTGAATTGTCTTTTCACATAATTTGACCATTTTTACCTGGTTGTTTGTTTTCTTATTGTTAAGTTTTAAAAATTGTTTATGTACTCTGCATAAAAAGTCCTTTATTTGATAAGCAATTTTCTTTTAGTCTGTGACTTATCTTTTCATTCTTTTAACAATGATTTTTTACTAAACAAAATATTTTTATAAATTGTACTTTTTATTTTTATATAGAGATAATTGCAAAGTCATATGCAATTGTAAGAAAGTATATGGAGTAATCTTGTATACTCTTTACCCAGTTTCTCCCAGTGGTATTATTTTGCAAAACCACAATACAACATATCAACAAGGATAGTGACATTGATTTGGTCAAGATAGAGAACATTTTAATCACCTCAAGTATCTTTCAGGTCACTGTTCATAGCCATACCCACTTTCCTCTAGACCACAGCCTGGCAATCACTAATCTGTTTTCCATTTCTATAAATTTGTCATTTCAAGAATGTTATATAAGTAGAATCAGAAGTATAAATATTTTTGGATTCACATTTTTTCTAAAGTATCATTCTCTAGAGAGTCATAAAGGTTGTTGTGTGTACCAATCATACACTCATTTTTATTGCTGAGTACTATTCTACAGTATAGATGTGCCACAGGTTTCTTTTCTTTTTTTTACAATTCACCCATTGAAAGACATCGGGGATTTAATTTTTGATTATTACAAATAAAGCTGTTATAAACATTTGTGTAAGGGTTTAATGTGCGAACGTCAGTTTTCTTTCCTTTGAGGATAAGGGGTGAAATAAAGAGCTGCTCAATAATGGAATTGCTAGGTTATAAGGTAGTTGCATTCCATTATTTTAGAAACTGCCAGAATATTTTGCACGGTGATTATACCATTTTACACTCCCACTAGAAATATATGTATAATCCAGTCTCTCCACATCTTTGCCAGCATTTGGCATTGTCAATAATTTTTACTTTAGCCATTCTGATAGGTGTGTGGTGATGATGTCCCTGTTTTCATATGTTTATTTTGTATCCTGAAAACTTGCTGAAATCACCTATTTATTCTAGAAAATTTTTTTGTAAACTTAAGATTTTCTATGTATACAATCATGTTATCTGCAAAAAGGGACATTTTTATTTCTTTCTTTAAGAATTGTATGTCCTTTCTTTACCTGTCTTATTGTGCTGGCTAGCGACTTTTGCACTATGTTTACTAAAAACGGTGAGAGCAGATGTTTTTGTCTTGTTTTTGTTTTGAGGGGGGAGCAATTTGTCTTTTATGATTAATATGAAGTTAGTTATTTCTAGATGTTCTTTATAAAATTAGGAAAGGTCTTCCCTACTTCTATTTTTCTAAATGCTTTTTTCATGATTAGGTTTTGAATTTTATCAAAATATTTTTCTGCAATTTTCAATATTATTTATGAAATTTTCTTAATCTGTCAAGATGGTGAGTTACACTGATTGATTATCATTGAGTCAATTTCATAGCGCCTGAGAACAAAAGTTTTATTTTTATTTTGAAATTTAATTTTACATTTTTAGTTACAAAAAAAGTTTTTCATAGATTGTACTTTTGGTGTTCTTTTTCTTAATCCCACCACTGTCAGTCATTTTCTTATAGTATTACGTTGGATGTTCAAGGTCCACTATA
>NW_007246148.1:110482-111246 GCF_000164805.1 Carlito syrichta | reverse complement strand
TTGATTTCTTTGAGCAGTGTTTGTAATTTTCATTGTAAAGGTCTTTCACGTCTCTGGTTAGGAAGATGCCAAGGTATTTCATTTTTTGGCGACTATTGTGAATGAAATTGTGCTTTTTATTTTGGTTTCTTCTTGTTTATTATTGGTGTAAAGAAATGCGGTTGTCTTTTGCACATTTATTTTATATCCTGAGACTTTGCCAAAGGCCTTTATCAGTGCAAGGAGGTTTTCGAGAGATTCTCTTGGGTTTTCAAGGTACACGATCATGTCATCTGCAAAGAGAGATAGCTTGACTTCCTCTTTTCCTATTTGGATATCCCTGATTGCCTTCTCTTCTCTGATTGCTCTAGCCAGTACTTCCAATAATATATTGAATAGGAGGGTTGAAAGTGGGCATTCTTGTCTTGTTCCAGTTTTCAGGGGAAATGGTTCCAGTTTTTATCTGTTTAGGAGTATGCTGCTGTGGGTTTCTCGTAGATGGTTTTTACTATTTTGAGGTATATTCCCCGTATGCCTAGATGTTCGAGGGTTTTTATCAAGAAAGATGCTGGATTTTATCAAAAGTTTTTTCTGCATCTAATGATATAATCATGTGGTTTTTGTTTTGACATCTGTTGATCTATTTAATTACATTTATGGTTTTACGAAGGTTGAACCAGCCTTGCATCCCAGAGATGAAGCCTGCTTGGTCATAATGGATGATTTTTGAGATGTATTGTTGAATCCAGTTTGCTAGGATCTTGTTGAGAAATTTAGCATCTATG
>NW_007246148.1:109942-110462 GCF_000164805.1 Carlito syrichta | reverse complement strand
AGTGTAGAAGTGTTCCCTTTTCGCCACACCCTCTCCAGCAACTGTTATTTTCTGAGTTATTGATAATGGCCATTCTGACTGGGGTTAGGTAGTATGTCAGTGTGGTTTTGATTTGTATCTCCCTGATGATTAGTGAGGTTGAACATTTCTTCATGTGTCTGTTGGCTGCTCGGATGTCTTCCTTTGAGAAATGTCTGTTCATATCTTTTGCCTACTTTATAATGGGGTTGCTTGTTTTTTTCTTTTTGGCACATTTGAATTCCTTGTAGATCCAAGATGCTAAGCCTTTGTCAGACCAGGTGTTGGCAAATACTTCTTCCCAGTCTGTAGGCTGTCTCCCTGCTCTCTTGATGGTTTCTTTGGCTTTGCAGAAACTTGTCACTTTAATGAGGTCCCACTTGTCTATCTTATCTCTTATGGCCTGTGAATTTCAGGTTTTGTTCAGGAATTGGATGCCAGTTCCAATTTCCATGAGGGTATGTCCGTCATTTTCTAAGGTTCTTATGGTTTGAGGTTTTAC
>NW_007246148.1:107775-109095 GCF_000164805.1 Carlito syrichta | reverse complement strand
CTTTCTTTGTTGGATCTTTACCTGGCTTGGGTATCAATGTGATGTTGACTTCATAAAATGATTTGGGGAGAGTTCCATCTTTTTCAATTGCCTGGAATTACTTCAGTAGGATTGGTATCAGCTCCTCCTTAAATGTCTTGTAGAATTCTGCTGGAAAGCCATCTGGACCAGGGCTTTTATTTGTAGGTAATTTTCTTATTATGTAGTTGATTTCCTTGATTGCTATTGGTCTATTTAGGGTCTCAATTTCTTCTTGTTCCAACCTAGGCAATTTCTTCTTGTTCCAACCTAGGTAGGTTGTGTGATGTCAGAAAGTCCTCCATTTCCTTGAGGTTTTCAAGTTTATTTCCATACAAGTGTACATAGTAATCTCTAATGATCCTTTGTATTTCTTCAGGTCAGATGTGACTTCATCTTTTGTGGTCTGATTGTGTTTATTTGGGCTTTTTCTCTCTTTTTCTTAGTCAGTCTAGCTAGGGGACCATCGATCTTGTTTATCCTTTTGAAGAACCAGCTTTTTGTTCACTGATTTTTTGTATTATCTTTTTGTCTTCTGTGTCCTGGATTTGGGCTTTTATTTTGGTGACCTGGATTCTTCTACTGAAATTAGGGTTTTCGTGGTCTTGCTTTTCCAGCTTCCTTAGGTGCCTTCTTAGGCTGTTAATTTGTGATCCTTCCATTTTCTTTACGTGCGTTTGTATGGATATAAATTCCCCTCTTACTACTGCTTTCATGGTGTCCCAGAGATTTTGGTAAGATGTTTCTTCATATTCATTTGTTTCCAGGTATCTTTTGATCTCTGTTTTGATTTCATCATGACCCAGGAGTTGTTTAGCATCATGCTTTTAGTGTCCATGTCTTTGTGGGTTGTGGGGGGAACTTGCTGGTGTTAATGCTTATTTTTATTCCACTGTGGTTCGAGAAAGTGCATGGTAGAACATCAGTCCATTTAAATTTGCTTATGATTGATTTATGGCCAAGTATGTGGTCGATCTTAGAGTACATTCCATGTGGTGATGAGTAGAATGTGTATTCTGTGGTCTTTGGATGGAGGGTTCTGTAGGTATCAATTAAGTCCATTTGATCAAGAGTCACATTGAGGTTTCGGACCTTGTTGCTGAATTTTTGTCCTAATAATCTGTCTAGGGTTGTGAGTGGGGTATTAAAGTCCCCAGCCATGATGGTATTGGAGTTGATATCTTTTTTTAGATTACCTAGGAGCTGCTTTATGAAAGTTGGTGCTCCTATGGCGGGTGCATATATGTTTAGGATGGATATTTCTTGTTGATGGATTGAACTTTTTATCATTATGTAGTGGCC
>NW_007246148.1:18734-107755 GCF_000164805.1 Carlito syrichta | reverse complement strand
TAGTCCATTCACATTCAAACTAATTATTGAGATGTGAGAGTTGATCCCTATCATAATGTTCTTACAGAGTTATTGTTCTTCCTGTTTGAGTGTTGTCTTTGTTTTGGTTTTAGAGTTGGATCATGTGTGTTTTTAATCTTTTGCGTGTACTCTTGTGAAGAACATTGTTGTTCTTTTTTCCTTTCCTTCTGTGTTCAATACTTTCTTAAGTGTTTCTTGTAGAGGTGGTCTGATGGCAGCATAGGTTCTTAGGGATTGGATATCTGGGAAAGATTTCAATTCTCCCTCACTGATGAAGCTTAACTTGGCTGGGTAGGTTATTCTCAGTTGAAATTGTTTATCTTTTAGAACTTTGAAGATTGGGCTCCAAGCTCTCCTAGCCTGGAAGTTTTCTGTAGATAAATCTGCTGCTATTCTAATTGGTCTTCCCTGGTAGGTAGTCTGACCTTTTTCTCTTGAAGCCTTTAGGATTTTTTCTTTCATACCTACTCTGTTTAGGTGAATTATTATGTGTCTGGGAGTTGGTCTTCTCATTTGTCTTGCAGGGGATCTTTGAATCTCTTGTGTTTGAATTTTTTCAACATTGAGGAGATGAGGGAAGTTTTCTTGAATGATTTCATGAAATGTTTCTTCCAGTGTGGCTTCTCTTTCTCTTTCTGCCTCAGGAAGCCCAATTACTCTTAGATTTGGTCTCTTGACGTGATCTTTCATCTCTTGAAGGTTTTGTTCTGTCTTTCTGAGCTTCTTTTCTATGCTTTTGACAGTTTGGGTTAGTTCTGTGTTTTGGTCTTCTAGGTCTGAGATTCTTTCTTCTGCTTGGCTAATTCTGCTTTCCATGCTTATTATTTTGTTATTTATTTCTATCACAGCATTCCTTACTGCTGTTATTTCTGACATCAGTTCCTTCTTATTTTTCTCTTGTCTCCTCAATTTTTTAAATTCTCTCTATTAATGTCTTCAGGTCTGGGTTTGTTGCATGTGACTAGTCATTCTGGGGGCTCTTCATTGTTTGTGTTCCACAGTCTGTTTTTTCAGTGTCTGATCTCCCCGGGGTCTGTGTGAGACCTATATTCTTCTTTTGATTTTTCTTAATTTGTGCAGTTTTTTTCCCCTCCCTTCTTTTTTCTTCCCTCCACATGATCATCTTCTTTAATTCTGTTATTCAGAGGTAGAGGGGTTGCTTTTACTTCTGTTTGTTCACTCTCTTATTCTTCTTTATGTATGCCCTCTTACTTTGTTCAATTCTGGAGTTTCACTGTCAGTTGGGGGTGGTCCTTTTTGCAGTTTTGAGATTTACTTAAGCAGGGAGCTGTGATTCAAAATCTATCTGGAGATCCTGGTATCCGCCAACAGGTGTATGGATAATCTGAAACCCACTTCTCACTGCCTTGGAATCTGTCCATGCAGTGGGGCTGTAGGTTTATTCCCTAAAATAAAATGAAGTTAGCAGAGGGAAGAGAATGGAGCAGACAGTGAGGGGATGTGGGGGGTGGAGAGAGAGAGGAGTAAGGGGGGAAACAGATGAATGTACTAACAAATGGAGAGAGAGACCTAAACTGAAACAGATAAAAACAATAGACCACAGCTACAGACTAACCAACTCCCATACAAAAAAAATAAAACATATAGTGGTGCTAACATACAAGCTAACCAACCACCTTATTGGTGTGCTGTTCCTCTATGCAAAGATATGGTTTACAGAGAGGAGAAAAGAGAAGAAAAGGAAGAGAAAAAAAGGAACAAAACAGTTGGAATAGAATCAAGTCATTAAACTAACAGAACCAATCGAGCACACTCTGAGACTTTTTGTTTAAGTCCAATGTCCTTTCAGTTCTGATTTCTAGTTGTCTTCTCAAGCTGGTAAATTAGTTCACAGTGAGGGTCAGTTGCCCCTGGGCTGCTGTGAAGGACAGTTCAGATCACCCTCAGTTCACCACTCAAATCTGGCCTATGTCTGGGTTTCAAGCTTGTTTTTCCCGTTTCAGTGTTGTTACCTTGAATCGCCAGCAGGTGGTGGTATCTCAGCTGTTCACCCCAGAGGGAGTGGAGCCAGACAGGAGCCAGGCAGAGGCCAGAGATGGTATCCTGCGTCAGGGCACAGGGGAGGAGACCCACAGCTGGCAGGATGTCACGGTGGCAGAAGGGGTGGCAGTGATCTCAGCAGATCTTGCCTGCGGGGGCTTCAAGGACTGAAGTTGTGGATTGCCTCAGGCACAGGTAGTGGGATGTGCTATGGCTGTCATGGAGACCACTGCGGCCCCAGTGGCTGCTTTGTCTGTGACTACAGTGGCTGTCCAGACTGCCTCGATGCTCCAGCAGTGGCAACGGCCTAGTTCCATGTGAAGAGCAGGCTGCCAACGTTGGGATCTGCCACCCCCAGGGAGACAGCCAGAGATCCTCTGCATTCTCCTTTGCAGAGGGTCTCATAGACCAGGCTGCCCCATTGCCATCTTGCCGGAAGTCCCCACTTTTGGTGTTTTATCTGAAAACTCATTGCCAAAGGTCATACAGACTTTCTCTTATGTTTTTATTTAATAATTTTATAGTGTGTGATTTACATTTAGTTCTGTAATCCATTTGAGTCAATTTTGGTATAAGATTAAATTTCTAGATTTCTTTTATTTTGTTGTATGGGTGTCTACTAGTTCCAGCATCATTTGTTCAAAAGACTTTTTTTCCTCTCTACTTAGTTAGGTTTGCATCTTTGTCCAAAATTAAATGACTATATCTGTGTGGGCTTGTTACTGACTTTCTGTTCTTTTCCATTGATTTGTGTCTCTACACCTTACAAATATCACACTGCCCTAATTAATGAAACTTTATAACAAGTCTTGAAATCAGGTTGTGAAATTTCTCTGGTTTTATTTTTTCAAAATTACTTTAACTATGTACCTTTACCATTCCAAATAAATTTTAGAATTTGTGCCTTGAGCATAGTTTGAACTTGATGAGAGTGTGTTTATTTAATAATGACAGCTACCATTCATTGAGTGCTTATTGCATACCAGGAACTTAAATCATTAAATTTTAAATCTGTGTATTAGGAACTATTTTTAATTTTCCTACACATACATGAACAGTGAAGCTCAGAGTGGTTAAATGTCTTGCCCAAATTTGTAGGCAGTTGCTGAGATCTGAGCTAAGAGGTTGCATACTGACATAAAGCAATTTAGTAGTTCAACAACTGTCAGACCATTTTGGAAAATATTTAAGACCTCATGACCCCTCTACCCAGTGATACATTACAGAGAAGGTAAGTCTGAGTCATATTCAAGCATTAATTAGTAAGGAGGCCCAAATGGTCCTACCACCTGTTCCTGAGGACTTGATGAGATCCCACTGTGTCCTTGGGCACTGTACCAGTTAGTAATTTATTGCCTCTCAGCTCCAAACCTACCTTTCTTTGCTTACTTTGTGATGCTGGAGTTTAACCCTGTAGACTGCATTTCTCCTTTGTCACCTGTCTCCATGTTAAGCTCTGCTACACAAGTGCACTGGAGGGAGACTGCAAGGTGAGAGATGGAAGAAGAGACTATTTGTTTTTCTAATGTGCTATTTTCCATGTGGCAACAAGAATATCAGTGTATGCAGAGTTCCATTAGCCTTCACAGTTCAGCAGTGGGCTCTCTCTGGTAAAAATTTTCATCTCCAGAGCTGCAGGTTGCTCTTGCACCGAAGAGGCAGGCACCCCCTGGTAAGCTTCTTTGTCACCACAGTGACTGTAGCTCTCACGGTTTCATAGCAAGTACCATCACTAAGTCTC
Source organism: Carlito syrichta (assembly GCF_000164805.1). Classification (NCBI taxonomy): domain Eukaryota; kingdom Metazoa; phylum Chordata; class Mammalia; order Primates; family Tarsiidae; genus Carlito; species Carlito syrichta. The sequence goes on along the minus strand of NW_007246148.1, from coordinate 103,992 downwards.
TTCATTATCACAGAAGTGCAGCACGTTTCTGTGGTAGTTACCAACTCCCCTAAGAAATCTGCATCTCAGCCTTGCAGGGGTTCTCCCTCTGTTTCTAACTTCTTTCCTTGTTCCCTCTTTCCTCAGCCATAGGCCTAGAAGCTACTTTCAGTATTTGCTTTCTCTGTACATCTTAGAATTCTTTCTTACCCTTCTAATAATTAAGTATATTTCACCTAATTAATAATTCTTTATGCTAAATTTTCCATGTTCGAATTACTAGCATGAACTCTTTCCTCTGAATGAACCTCCAGGCACTCTATCAATTTTCTTGCTTAAAAGAGTTTTTCCAAGGCCAACACAATGGCATTCTAACAACAGGAGCAGCAAACTTCGAGTCCAATCATGCATTAGTGTCCTCATTTTGTAGTCAGACCTTTGACAAAATGGGATTGATTTAGGACTTATGATGGTACCCTTCAAGGATTATTATACTTTGTTTATTCAAGGAAGAGTAAACTTATAAAGGCTTCTGATTAAATCATATATTTTGAGCAACATTATTTTTGCCAATGATATCTAATATTTTGTCTTCCAATTAACAATCTGTAATATAGGTTTAGATAACACTATTTAAAACACTTTCTCTAGTCCACTTTGGAGTGTGAACCCTTGATTTAAGGTTCTTCAAATGCTACATGCTCTTTAAGCAGTCACGAAGTGTGGATTCTTGATCAGAAAACATCCTATGGTAATTAACTGCCCTTATATATAGATTTAATACTATCTTATATACTCACATGCATCAATCTGGTTATACTACAGTCTTTTAAAATAAATCACCATAGAAAGTCTTATGTTTAACACTATACTTGAATGCAAATGGAATATAACAATGATTTTTTTTTAAACTTTAAAGATGTGGGGTACAATGCAGGACTAAGTATACAAACGGTCATTGTACAGGTAAAGTTTGGGCCTCACTCTGGTCCGCACTTCACCTGGTTTGATATCAGGTACCCTTATTGATGAAGTATGCCCCATCCTTGGCAGTTTCCCATTACTGCCAATCCCTTTCTTTTAGTATTATGATAATTGTTCAGGGTGCACTTATGAGTGAGAACACAATTATTTAATTTTTCTAAATTGGTTGAGAACGTATTTATCTGGCATAGTTATTTTCTGCAGGAGGAACCCACAAATTATAGCCCATCAGCTAAATCCAGATCAACACATATTTTTTCCTAAATTTTACTGTATCACAGCCATGTCATTCATTTACATATAATATATGGCGTTGTGTTCTAAAATCATGCAGTTGAGTTGCTGTGAAAGAGACACAAAATCTAAAATATTTACTACCTGACCCTTTATGTAAAAGGTTTGCAAACCTCTCATCTAGACTCATGTTTAAGAAAAGTTCTTGATTATTATCACAAGAGCACTGAAAGCCACCAGCTTTCTTTGTTGAAAATTGTAAGAAATAATGGTGAAACATAAGAGCAGACTTTATTTCTCATTTCTGTTATCAACATGATCTACCTTAAGTGATAAAATAGCTTAGTTCTGGAAAAGCCTTAGAGGTATTTATTCTTATGCCTTCATTTTCAGAAGTGGAAATTATTGCTCAACAAGATCTTATGAAATGGCAATAATGACATTCAACTTCTAATTTTGACTTAGTACATTTCTTTTTCTACTACACAATGCATCTCAAACTGGATTATCTGCCCCTAAAGATACATGAAACCAGAGATTAAATATAATACCTCTCCCCAGTTCCACTATCTCCTAGCTTAGTACATTTCTTTTTCTACTACACAATGCATCTCAAACTGGATTATCTGCCCCTAAAGATACATGAAACCAGAGATTAAATATAATACCTCTCCCCAGTTCCACTATCTCCTAGCTTTGTGACTTCAGGCAAGTTGCTTAACCTTTCTGTGCCCTAATTTATTATCTGTAAAATGGGTTGTTGTAAGTATGTATTAATCCAGGTAAAGTGCTTAAAGCAGTGACTGGCACATAGTAAACACTCAATAAATATTAGTTATTAGTAGCAGTAGTCCCAAAGTCTTATTATAATCGCGATTATTGTCAGTTTCAATTTTGCTTGTATATTTGAAAGAAAAAGACTTTTAAAAATTTAAAACAAATAGGAACATATTATTGACTAGAATGTAAGATCCTTGGGGATTTGGAAGATAAAATATCAGAGCTCAAAGTGATATACTAAAATCTACCCACCCCTTACAAGGGGAAATTGGCTGGAAAAGTTGGAGGAGTTCTGTGCTCTATCCTACCATCTCTCATTCCTACCTGCCCACAAGTGCTCTGATTCCAGTGCTGTGTGACTCCTGCCTGGCTGAAGGGGATTCATGACTTCAACAAGTCTACCTTTCCCTTTGGAACTGCTTGGGAAGAAGCTCCCTGCATTTGTTAAAGCAAGCTCACTGAAAAATTGTGGCTGTTGTTTTTTAAGAAATTTGCTTAATGAAGGAACTCACCTAGAATTTTGCCCTTTATCTTTGGAATGATATAGACCCATCCCATTCTTATTCTGGAGCAGTTTCTTAATTATACACTGCTGGGGAAACATAGGGTGAATAGACAAGGCCCCCTTGGACCCTTTATGTCAATACTATGTAGGAGTGAGTTACCTTGGTACTGCTTGTTCCAAAATTTCTCATTAATGTGATTAATATGGATAGGGCTGTCAACTTTCATTTTTCACTAAACAATAAAACAAGCCTAACCTTGTACCTATGAGGCTAACAGCTTGAGAGGCAGACGAGATGAAATTGGGAACTCATTAAAATAGGGTATATTATGGTTTTTGAAATTAGAAACTCAAAATATATTTTATTAACATAACTAAGTTTCCATTTGACTAAGTCACAAATTGATCAGTTTTTAGAAATGTCTAGACATTGCCTTTAAAGAATGGGGCAATTTGTCCATCAAAATGTTTCTTTAAATCCTTGGAAGGATGTGAGGGTAGAACAAATATTGACAGAGCAGAAACTTCATAAGAGAAACACTTCTAAGACACACTTAAATAAAACAACCATATAATTCATTGTAAGAGGGTGAGTATAAAAGCAAACCAAATGGATGTTTGAGGTTGTGGAGCTTATCATTCTCTGAGGACCTATTATGTGCCAAGTGATACGTCAGAAGCTGAGAAATGCAATGCTGAATAGACAAAATCCTTGTCTTGACAGAGCTCATAGACAAATGGAGAAGACAGGCAAGTAAGCAATTCTGCAGTTCGCCCTGGCAAATAATCAGGAAGAGACTGCCAAGAGGAGCACCCCAAAAAAGGAGCACCTAACGAGGCTGGCAGCAAAGGAAGGTTTCTTGGAAAATATATTCCTTAAACTAAATTTTAAAAGAGAAATCTACCATCCAGATATAACAGACCAAGATATGAGTAACAAAAGTCACCTCATCCCTGTTCCTTTAGTATATGAAAATCTATGCTTGCTAGGGAAAATATAGGCACTTTACATTAGGAGCAAGAAAATCCCTGGCAAAGAAGGGATGAACCTAAAATAATTAAACATAGAATGACCAGATGATCCAGGAATTCTACTTCTTGGTGTATGCCCTAAAGAATTGAAGATAAGGATTCAAGTAGCTATTGTACACCCACGTTCATAGCAGTATTATTCGCAAGAACCCAAAGGTGGAAACAACCTAATATCCATCAACGGATGAATGGATAAATAAAATTTCATATATATGTAGTGGAATATTATTCAGCTTTTTAAAAAGCTGAATATGCTACAAAATATTGTATGATTCCACTGATATAAAGTGGAATCATACAGCACCTATATTTGCCAAATGAATACAGACAAAAAGAACAATAGAGATTACCAGTGCCTGGGAGCAGGGGGAGATATAAAGTTGTTTAATAAGTACAAAGTTTTAGTTTGAGAAAATGAAAATGTCCTAGACATTTATAGTGGTAATGTTTGTAACACCACGTGACTGTACTTAAGGCCAGTAAATTGTTAAAAATAGTTAAAAAGGTAAATTTTATCTTATGTATTTTTTACCACAATAACAGAAGAGATGGAGACTCTAATGCTTTTCCTTTCTGAAAAACAATTTTATTAGGACATCTTTGATGTTTGCGATAAACCAGTTTCTTTTGTTTTGTTTTGTTTTTTGAGTTGAAGTCTCACTCCGTCGCCCAGACTGGAGTCAGTGGCCGCTCCCAGCCACTGCAGTTTCGACCTGCTGGGCTCCGGCGATCCTTCTGCCTCTGTCTTCCAAGTAGCTGGAACTACAGGCGTGCGCTACCATGACCAACTGATTTTTTGATTTATTGTAGAGATGAGGTCTCGCTGCCCAGGCGGGTCTCGAACTCGCGGGTTCAGGCAATCCACTCACCTCAGCCTCCCAAGGCGCGGGATTACAGTCTGAGCCACCGAGCCCTGCTGTGATAAACCAGTTTCAACTGAGATTAGTAGGCAGGAACAAAGATAAAGTGTCCCTTAAAGGAAAATTCACCATGGGGGAATGTGGACTATGGACCAGCAATCTAGGTTCAACATTTGAGCCTACATTTCTCTTTGAGATGAGAGACTGCTTAAAGCACAACATGTTGGGAGGCTGAAAATTGCTCCTGGCCTTGCTCCCATATACTGTATGTATGCTTTTAGAGTAATGGATATTTGAGAGTATATGAGAATGAAACAAAAAGTTCAGGCCTGGGTGTGGTGTTGAAAACTATCTCTGATCTTAACTGAGAAGGAGAGACTTTATTCTTCTACTTTCTTTCTCCTAAACATGAAATATTACTTCAAGAGTAGCAGTTGAAGCTATTGCAGTGATGAATTAGAAAAAAGTTAATATGTAAGATGGTTTGCTTTCAACGATGTGTTCATGAGAGCCCATTTGTCTGTTCTGTAAGGTGCTTGGAGGAATTAGTGTTGGCCTAGCAGAAAACACCATGGTGAAAACAATGCTGATATGTTGGTGGTAGTAGTGGTGATAGTCTCTTTGAAATTCCTTAGTCTTTAATTGCAGTCCTTGGCATAATGGCATGGTCAAGGAGGCATTCCTAAAGCAAGCAACTTCTGGTGGCAGTGGTAACATACTACAGTGTCAAGAGGACATATTAGATTTTAAAATTAATAGGTCAATGGAAGCAACTAGAAATAAGGAGTGGGATTATTTCAGTAAGAATAATCTTCAGGTGGAAAAAAGGATATCCTGGAGGGGCCAAAATGGGTACTCAGAGTCATTTTGACTTTTAAAGTGAAAAGTATTGCAGGATGCAAAATAATATGTATGCAACTATTACAAAGGTATACATTTGCTTACAAATTATGCACCTACATTTTACCACATGTACATTTTACCACCATTTTACCAGTGATTTCGTAATGGAATTGGAATTATGTGTGATTTTATTTCATTTTCCAAATTTTTGTAATATGGTTATAGATTTTAAAGTATTTGATCCTAGCCTTATGAAGTAATACATAGCTGTTCTGAAGAGACAGAAGAGATAAGAAAGAAATTCTAAACAGAAGTAACATTTATGAAGATATCTATAAAACCATTAGATTCTTTTAACAATCTCAGAACATCTGCTGTATTGTCCCTCTGTGCTGATGAAGGAACTGAGAGTCATTAAAGTTAAGTAACTTTGTCTGAGGCCAAACATCTAGTGACTTGGCAGAGCACGAATTCCAGCTCAGATATGTTGCTCTCCAGGGGCTGTGCTCTCATCACTACAGCATGTGTCTTCCAGATATAATACCTGGTTGATGGACCCAATAATCAAATATGCCAACATTTCATTTTTTTCATCCAGCAGTTTTGACAGGGTGTAGCCATAAACAAAAACAAGTTTGCCAGTAATCTGACAAGGCTACTAACAAGGATGGCCTAATTAGGGGATACTCAGATAACAAAATAAGGAAAGTCCGGCGACCCTTACTTTTCATACAATCTGTAGAGGACTCCTGGTCATTTGCAGTCATCATTAACTATCTTCCTATTATATATAAGGTCTGTTTCAAAAATATTCCATAATTCAGTGTCTGGCAGGTAGATGTTATTCAATAAATATTATAATTGAATCGGATGAAAGCAAATCCCTGCCTGCTAGCACTATGTCTATCTGCAGAAGTCTTTTGAACTTATTTGTATTTTTAAAATTTCCATATTTAATGAAAAAACTCTGATTTGTTGGATTTTGATTGGATTGGATTGGATTGATTTTTCTTCTTTTAGTTGGTGATTCTTTCATTCTGTAAATACATTACCAAAACTGTGTGTGTGAAGTGGGGGATGGCTAAGCAAACTGAAGAATGGAGGCTAAAGCCAGATACAAAGTTTGCCGATGCAGTTGAGGAGAGAGGTTTCCATATGCAGCTCATGGAACATTTCTAGGTACATTTTATTCAGGACAACAACTGTCTCTGCAGCTGTCAGAATATGGCTCTTCCCCTGGATGTACATCATGGAAAAAAAGAATGTCCTTCCTAAAAATAGAGGACTAAGGCAGTAGTGGTATAATTTAGAATTACAGCCCTATACCACTTTTGATGATAAACTGTTTCTACACACCACTACACAGACACTTTGGGAGAAATACAGTGGTGTCCAGGGGCTCTGGTATTAACAGGTCCTACCCACCGAGCTGTTCATCTCAATCTCACTTTCTATATGTGAGCACTGATAAAAGGTTTCTTTACACAAGTTTCTAATTGACTGCTGCAAAGTCCATTTTAAAGATTCAAATGTCAGATAAACTAGAGCTTGTTCAACTGAAATGCCCAAACGAAGGTGCTGATTTGGGCCCTGATTATTTTCAGATCAGCCACCGCTCTCAAGTTTTCCTTAAGGCTGACCCTTCTCTCTGGCATGCTGTGCAGGTTTGTTTCCAGCATCTTCTAAGGATGAGCCTATATAGGTGATAAATTGGCTTAAGTTTTAAACAATTTTTTATTATGGAAAACTTAAGCATATCCTAAAGTAGTGAAAATAATGTAACTACTCTCCGTGTATTAATTATTCTCCTTTACTGGATTATTTTAAATCAAATCCTGGACACCAACTTATTCTATTCACGACTACTTCAGAATGTACCTTTAAAAGATAAGGATTCCTTTTGTAAAACGCAAACAGGAGACCGTGATCACACCTAAAAATATAATTATCGTTTTTTCATATCACCAAAGAGCCAAGTAGTGATTACACTTGACCGAATCTGATAAAAATTTTCCTTAACCTCAGTTCTCCTGCAGATTTCTTTTGGCGTTTTATCTAACCCTTATGAGTCTAGCTACAATGAAATGGAGGGTTTCTTGAGAATGAAATTCTCCATGTGAATTTTCCGAGAGAGAGAGAGAGAGAGAGAGAGAGAGAGAGAGAGAGATATGGGGGGAGGGCACAGAGGAATTGTAGAGAAGGGAAACTAATCTGTATGTTACTATAATGGTCAATACATGTCATTAAACATTTATCCAAATCCACAGAATGCCCAGTACCAAGAGTGAACTCCCATGTAAACTAAGGACTTTGGGCGATAATGTTCTGTCACAGTATGTTCATCATATGTACTAAATGCACTCTCTTGGGAATATTGTTCATGGGAGAGGCTGTGCATGTGGCAGGGTGGGGCATATGGGAAATTTCTGTACCTTTCATTCAATTTTGCTATAAACCTAAACAGCGCTAAAAAATAAAGCTTTTGAAAAAAAAAAAACAGAAAAAGTAAAAGCACCTCCCAAAAAGTTTTGTGCCTTTATTTCCTCTGAGTACGAGAGTAAATTGGGGAACATGATACCTCCAAGTTCTTTGGTCATCTGTTGATACAGTTGAGCCAGTGGCGGGGGGATGCATAGCACTGGTGGTCATTCTGGGGTACAGGTTGGGCTTGCCAGATTTAGCAAATAAAAAAAAGACACCTAGTCAAATTGAAATATCAGATAAATATCAAGTGATATTTTAGTATTCATTTTTCTGAAATATTACATAGGACATACTATACAAACAAATTACAATTGTTTATATGATATTCTAATTTAACTATACAACTTATGCTTTATCTCACCACCCTAGGCAGGAGCCACAATGCATTTAGCACAGGGGAAACAAGAATCAGAGGAGCTTATAAGGTTATAGTTTCATAAGCAGAGTTGATAGTGTTTGTAGGAACTGAAAAGCATGGGAGAAATGAAGAAGATAGGAGCCTTTAAAGATGTTTTGGTTTGATGAATTATAGCCCTTTTAATGCAAGGGGAGGGAGGAAGAGGTCCACATAACATCAATAAGGGTACCTGATTCCCAAACCAGGTGAAGTGAGGACCAATGGGAGGCCCAAACTTCACCTGTATGATGACCAATTATGTACCTAATCTTGAATTGTACTGAACATTTTTTAAATATAAAAAAATAAAAAAACTGAAAAAAGAAATATTCAAGTAAAATTCAAAATTGTTTTTTGAAATGAGTTTCATTGCTGAATTGTTTCTTTGGATATGACACAACTCTGAGACAGTCAAAATGCCGAATGTGATTTTTTTTTTTTTTTTTTTGCCTCTTCAGTGTTGGGCTTCCTCAGAGCAATTTGTAAGACAGTCTTCTTTTCTTTGCAGAATCATGGTAAGGGGAGAAAAATGGTGTTTTGATACTCACTTAGACACCTCGCAATGTATTCATTCTCTTTAGTTCCCTACACATTTCTAATCCCTATCACAAACTTGCTCGTGTTTGTTATAAATTTATAAATCACCCTGAATTTGATAAATATGCATTGGCACTTCTTAGTTTTTAATCTACATGAAATCTCAAGAAACGGAAGCATTAACCCTTTCCCCGTTTAACCTAAGGATACTCACCAGGATTGGTTGCAGCTGTAGTGTATACTCCAGGATTTAAAAAAAATTACAAAATATAATAATTCTCTCTCTCGTTTAGTAATTCTCATTAGGATTAGAGACAAATTCTGTTTAGAAATAGCTCCAAGAACAGTTTTGATATTTTATTTTCACATTGAAAACCAGTTAAACTTGCTTCATCTTCAGAGCCTGGTTATTGTCAAATTAAATGAGACCAGCAGCAAGCCGCACTTTTATTTCTAAATGGGTAAAGGGTTTAAAGAAAAGTGTCTCAGGACTTCCTCCCTCTCCTTAAGACCCTACTCATTGGTACTAAAGAAAGATTAAATGTGATTTCTAAGTCCTTGTGGTCATAGAACTCTACAGTTTGCAAAAGGCTTAGGTGTAACTCTTCATTTGGTTAGCATTCCACAGTTCATGAAGCCTTTTCACATTTAATTCTGTATTTCATTTTGTTCCCACACGAGTTCAATAGAGTAAGTATAGCAAAGATGCACAGATTAAGAAGTTAAGCCACTTGCTCTTGGCTTTATAGCTAGTGGGTGGCAGAATCCAGACAAGGACCAAGTTGTTTTCTTCCTAGTTGCTTTTCCCATGACACCAGGCTGACTCAGTCTACAGGATATGTATGTATGTATGTATGTATGTATGTATGTATGTATATGTGTGTATGTGTATATATGTTCAACATATGTACTAAATGTACTCTCTTCGGGATGTTGATCATGGGAGAAGCTGTGTGTATCCTTAGTACACACATTCTGACTTGCAGTTGCATTTGACTATTTATATGCTGTTAATTGCAACTTATTTTTTCCCCTATTCTAAAGACTCTGTTTCCCATCAGAGAAACATTTCCGAAAAAAATTCATGAAAGCGAAATACAGGCAAAGCAATTGTTAACCTCTTTGATATTCCTTTTTGAAATATTTTTTCAGACCTTTGCTTTATTATGAAATATCAAGCCAATTGCTGAATGCCACTCAAAATGAAAAGTTTATCATTTTTTCTGGCTCTGCTATCTTCAGAATAATTGGAAGCAAGAATGATGTAGGAATTGAAATAACTTATCGGGGAAATGCACCTGTTTTTCATATTTCAATGTCATTTATCAAGACTCTTTAGGTAGACTGAAAAACAACTTCACCAAAGGAATGGGTGGTTTCCTAGAGAAAAATTATACATATTTTTTGGTTTGGGTAACAGGGTTTTAAGGAAATAAAAAGCTAGCAAAATTCTTTGAAGAAATGATGGAACTTTTTCAAAGAATGAATTTTTGCCTTTAAAATTATTTATATATTTGCATTCCAATATGAATTCCCATTGGAGTGTTAAAGAGGAGGCACACCTCATCAGCAAGGGTGTCTGCACAATGAATATCTGTATACCTAAACCTGAATTTTAACCCACAATTTTAAAATAAAAAAAATTTAAAAGTTAATAAAAAGAGCTAGTAAGTGAGGTTTCCAGCTCATGGTAGTGAGTCTCTGGTTCATAGTGTTTTAGAACATCATCTGTCACTCACTGCCAGGAAGGAGACGGTTTCTTAGAAGTTAGTACATAAACCTAGGATTAGGGCTCTCTGAGTCATTATCCACTGACTTAAAGCTAAACTCTCCTGATAAAGAGGAAAAACCCCTCCTGTTATTTAGCTTCCAGTCTGCGGGAATAGAAATGAGGTAAATAAGTACTGCCATAGAATTAATCAACACCAATGGCAATTGAAAGAATGGATGAAATGTAGCATAGGCACACTGTGGAATGTGAATGATTATATTGGTTATGATACTAACCAGTCATTGACTTCCAAATCATAACTTTTTTATTTATTTGTATTTTATTTTTTAAATTGACAGATAAAATTATATACACATGATGTTTTGAAATATATATACATTGCAGAATGGCTAAATCAAGTGAATTAACATATGCATTACTTCACACACTTTTCATTTTTGTGGTGAGATCACTTAAAATCTACTTTCTTAGCATTTTTCAAGAATATGATATATCATTGTTAACTATAGTTACCATGCTGTACAATAGTCTCTTGAAATTATTTTTCCTGTCTAAGATGCTGTAATATTTGATAAGTATCTTTCCATTAATATCACAGTGAGAGAGAACAAAGAACACTATTAAATCCCTGTCTTAGTTGTATTGTCAACATTAGCTTTGACTGGTTCTATGGTGGAAAAATAGGCCTCTATTTTTTAGGAAAGGCATATTCTTTAAATGAGTTCCTAGCTTAAAATGTGTCCTCAATCCTATATTGAAATGTTAATTTAGTCATCAGGATGTTACCAAGGAAGGAAACAAAGCTTAATATTCTTTTCCTAATTATTGAAAGAGTGATAGCAATGTCCAATATATCATGGCTAGAGGAGGAAATTGGATTCTATTCTTAATCCTTTGTTAATGACAGAACTTCACAAAAATACTTAGTCTTCATTATACCTTATTTGGTGTTAATCGTGGAAACAATGGGGTAAATCTTCCTGTAGAAACCAATTATCTTACATGACACCTTTTATTTCTGTAATTTATTGATCCTCATGAAGTTGAGAATTTGAAACCAAGTTTGACAGTGAACAGTTAATTATAATTGTCCTAGTGAACAGCTTTGAAATCTTCAATAATATAACAGAACATCGCAACTATATATAAATATTTATCTGACTTCGAAGACTAAGTCAATTGATAGCTCTGTTATAGATTGCAATTATTTATTGAGCACCTACTGTGTGTAATGCACTGTTCCAACTGGCTCTATACATACCAGTTTGGAAGCGAGAGGATGAATAAAAATCAATTGGCTTGAATTCAGCTAAACTATATGAAAGAAGAAAAAGAAGATTGAATTCTGTCAGAAAAGCAAGGTGATTTTCTTACTACCAGTTGCATTCAGCTAGTTAGCTGTTACTTGACTATTTTCAAAATGACTGAATGCAACCAATTGACTTAAAAATCACTAACCCTTTGACTGAAAGTCAACTGGTTGATATAGATGTGGTCTACCTCCCTTCAGATTCTTTTTGTTCCCTTACAGTCCAAACAGAGCAAAAATAAAAAGCATTTTGACCAGATTACATGGTACAAAGTTAAGGTCTTAAAGTGTCTGATGATTTCTGGAAAAATTAAACACAACATAAATATTATTTTTTTTTAAAGAGTTTGGGCTGACATGCTTTTTTTACATTTAATTTTGCGTACTGAAAAAATATTAATTTCCTATGAAAATACTAAAATTTATGTATGGAAATAAGATTTAATCTAACAAACACAGACTTAGGGACTACTTTTGAGTGTAGCACTCTGCTAGGTACTGCATATTGGAGAGGTAAATTTTATTATTGGTACTTTGCCATGACCAGTTAAGCGAAGTATCTGGACTTGTATTTATTGGAAGAGCTCATTAGATCAGATTCTGGAGATGAGCATCAAAGAGGACCTAAGATCCATCCATGCTAGAAAAGAGTACAAAACTGTAGATAGTCAAAGATGTTTAAAACTCATCTTTCTAACTTCATTTAACAATTGGGAAAATTGAGGAGGAGGAGGAGGAGGAGGAGGAGGAGGAGGAGGAGGAGGAGGAAGAGGAAGAAGAAGAAGAAGAAGAAGAAGAAGAAGAAGAAGAAGAAGAAGAAGAAGAAGAAGACTTGTATGAAACAATCAAGCCATTTAGTTAGTAGGAGAATTGTGCTAGAACTTGAGGTTCTGATCTCTAGTCCAGTACTTTCACCCAATATTCAGTACCCATGGGGGTAAAATTTAGATACATCTGATTAGTATACTAAATTCTTCTGATTTGTTGAAGAAATAAGATGACGCATCTATAAAGATAAGACTTATTATCTTTATACATTCTTTTTCTTTAAGAACATCTCACATGTTAATTGGCTTGATTTAGTCAATCCACAATGTATACATATTTCAGAATATCATGTTTTGCAACATAAACATATATAATTATTTAAAAATAAGAACTCCTTCAACAGTAGTCATCTTTATTTTTATTTATTTATTTATTTATTTATTTATTTATTTTTTGAGCTGGAGTCTCACTCCGTCACCCAGACTGGAGTGCAGTGGCCGCTCCCGGCCACCGCAGCCTCGACCTGCTGGGCTCCGGCGATCCCTCCGCCTCAACCTTCCAAGTAGCTGGAATTACAGGCGCGCGCTACCACGCTCGACTGATTTTTGATTTATTGTAGAGATGAGGTCTCGCCAAGTTGCCCAGGTGGGTCTCGAACCTGTGGGCTCAGGCAATCCACGCACCTCAGCCTCCCAAAGGCGTGGGATTACAGGCTGACCCACCTAGCCCGGCAGTAGTCATGTTTATATTTGGAAAGACTGGATTACTCTATGGAATGAAAAAATGATGAAGAATGGTGAAAAGGAAACAACCTCGATATTTGAAAGAGAATACTTTTCTCTTTGGATTATGGGATAAATTTTGGGGGGAATTTATCAACACTGAAAAAGAAACACTGGAGAAATGTTCTGTTCCTAATCCCTTCTGTTGTAGTTATTCACAAGGTAAATCTGATTCTAAATTTCTAGACATTTCTGCAGATGATCCAAGAAACCAGCAGCAGTCTTGATGTTCTTCTAGACGCCAGGAGATCAAGTCCTTCAATTTTCCAACCCAAGTTTTCCAGCATCAAAGGAAAAATCAAATAATTCACTCTGATGAGCATCAACTAAGTGCTACTTCTGTGGGTAATTGGCTTCCTGGAAGGTGAATCGGCACTCATTTACCAATTCAAGGCCAAGTGCGTCCTGTCCAAGAGAAAATGAAATATAACACATTTAGTGCTAAATTAAAGACAGGATCCACAAGCTGAGAGCCCCCATGAATCAGAGACATGAATCACAAAGCCTGTTCTGTTTATGGCAAATTGGCCCTGAAGACAAATAAAATCGATCATTAATTTTCACGCTTTGCTTTTGAAAGACTTTTTTCATTTGAAGGCAATTGCTATTATAATAACAATAATGGCACCTTATAATTTTACTTTGCAAAGTGCTTTCCTGTCTACTTCTCATAATTATAATTTCTCTGATTTCAGAAGGGAAAAATATGACTTTTTATAATTGATGAAAAACGACAATTCAAAGAAAATCCAAAGAGATACAAAAGCTCCAATTATATAGTGTCTAGCATAGGGTGATTATGTTTAAACCAGTATGTATGATATTTATTAGAATCCAGAACTTTTTATGGGTTGTTTGAGGTAATGATGAATGAGAAAGGTGAGTTATTCATCTTGTTAACTGTATTATAAGAGGTTAAAAGTGTCTGTTGGCTGCTTGTATGTTGTATTTTGAGGAGTTTCTGTTCATGTCTTTTGCTCATGCTGAGCACTACTAATGGGGAGGATGGAGGAGGGTGAGGGTCGCAAGGCAGCACAAGGGGTACCTGGTCCACTATTAGGGAGAGTGAGAACCAGTTAGAAGCCTGAACTTCACTTGTATGTAGCCTAATTATGTAGTTAACCCTCACTTGTACCCCCATCACTATAATTTTAAAAAATTAAAAAAGAAAAACTGTTAAAAAAGATGTTAGAAGTAACTTGTGTACTTGTCAAAGTTGTATCAGTTCAACATCAAGTAGTAACTGACTACCTTCTGGTCAGTTGTCACGTAAACTAAACTCTGAAGATTCAAATTTGAGTAATATATTACTCATGCCTTTGAAAGAGGAAGGACACTCTCTGAACAAGGAATGAATGATACAGAGACACAACCAGGCATGATTTGCCTGGGAATTACAAGAGTTTATTGTGGGCAGATTATAGAATAGAAGGGGATAAAAGGAATGAGGGCCTAAATGATGCTAGGGCCAGATAATAGAGTGGCTTATTGGCTGTACTAGGGCACAAAGACCTCAAGACTGAAGGCCAATGGACTTCACGAAGGGGTGTTAAGATGGAGAGTAATATGCACTTTTTTTTTTAACAGAAAGATAACTCAAGTGACCTGTGGTTGATGGACTAGAAGGAACCCAAGATTGGAGTTTTTATAGTAATGAACCTGTCAAGAGATAAAGACTTAAGTTTTGACAGTGGCAATGAAGATGAAAAGAAAAAGATAGATTTGATTACCTCGGTGGGTAAAATCAGAAAATATTGATGATTGAATGTGAGAGGTGAAGGAAAGGGAAGTGTCAAAGTATCAAGGTTACCCAGTGAGTGATACTATGTCCAAATATCAACTATTTATCTTACCCTCAAAGTTGTTCCTACTTCCATCTTTCCTGTCTCAGTAAATTACATCTCTATCTTTCCAGTTAGCCCCAATACATGAAATCATCCTTGACTTCTGTCCTCCTCTCATAGTCCACATCCCATTTAATAGTAAATCTTTTGGTTCTACCTTTAAAACATGTACAGAATATGATATCTGTCTCTCTAATCTCATCTTCTACCATTCTCCTCCTCATATTTGATATGTTCCAAGAATACAGATCTCCTTGCTAAGTGCATTTCTACCTCTGGGCCTCTGTACTTGTTTTTATAACTGCCTGGATCAATTTTCTTTCAGAAGTCCACGTGTATCATAATTTCCCTTTATTCAGTTTTCTATTTACCTTATTAGTGAAGTTTTTCTGAACCATCCTTTACAAAAAAATTACCCCTTCCATTAACTCTCTATGCTCTTTCCTTCTTTTATTTTTCCTCTTAGCATTTATCACCACAGGGTATATAATGTTAATCTTTTGATTGTCTGCCATATTCCAAACCATCACAGCACACACTTGAAAGCAAGTTCAATATGAACACAGGTTGGCCTGCTTTTGTTAATTGCTGTCTCCAGTGCATGGATAGTGATGTAATAAATTCTTATTGAATGAAACAATGAGTAAGAAAAGCTGGGTTTGTGGAAAGACTAAGTTGAATTTAGATCATGTTCAGTTTGAGAACCTGTAGTATATTTAAGTGAAAATGTCCTGTTCTCATCTTAGCTTGGGGAAGTTGTGGTTTTAGATTCTGTAATGGTAAGATAAGTAATTTTGCATCCGGCAGTTTCTTTTTCCAATGAAGGAGGGAGTAATGTCATCTGTGAAAACACATAGATGAAAATTAAATTCATGGAAGTTGATGTTCTTTCATTGTATATACTTTCCTAACTAAAGAGAAGTGAACAAAAAGAGAAAGTCCCTTGAGAACAGGGGCAGAATAACTAAGAGGAGGACATGAAAAAAAAGAAAATATGATTAGAGAAAAGGGAAGACAACCAGGAGAATCTAGGTGTCATGTAAAGCAAGGACATGAGCATTAAAAAATAAATAAATCAAAGACCAGATGCAGTAGTACTGACAAGGTAAAATAAAGATATATGAAGGCAAATGGGGAAAGGTTAAATGGAGTGCTCTAGGGTTAATTTCATAAAGGAATAAAAGATATAGAAAGGAATATGCAATACATGCTACTCTTTAAAGAAAGTTTTGCTGAAAAGAAAGGAGATAACTTGAGCAAAAGTGCTAGATACAGGGCCAAGAGGATCAGAAGACACTCGAACATATTTATGTACTAAGGGTGAGGATATAATTAAGATACAGAAGTAGAAAATTAAATACTGAGAGAAAAACACAGGAAGAAGAAAGTTTTAGGAAGAAACAACAGAGATGGCCCAAGTGAAGAGACTGGTTTTCAATAGGAAGAGAGACAATCATTCTTTACAACAGGGGAGAAGAATGGATGAGTGCAGAGAGAAATATGTAAGTAGAATATTGGGAAGATAAAATCTTTCACCATAATGGATTCAATATTGATAATATAGGAGACTGAGAGTAAGGGAATTGGGAGTGAAGTAGATAAATAAAGAGGAATAAAGACAAACTAATAGTAATTAAAGAGATTGATAAATTCTATGATGGATTCATCTGAAGTAAGAAATCAGAAATTTATACAGTCATTTGTACAAGATTTTCTTTAGCAGTAAGTGCTCAGCCCTCTGGTTATAAAATCGAGAAGGGTAGACTGTGTGTTTAGAATTGGTAGGGCAAGTGTAGCAGCAGGGGCAGTATTAGATTGTGGTTAATTGTAGAAGTTTTAGCCACAGGACTTTGAGTTCTGGCTCTGCCGTTTGCTGTGTGTGAACTTGGGCACTTATCCTCTCAAAAACTGAACTTTGTCAATCTTAAAATGGGAATAATAATAGTAACTACCTTATGGGGTTGGTATAAATAGATGGAATAATCACTGTAAATTGCTTGACAGTAAGTCTTCAATAAATGCTAGCAAAACACAAAAGAAAACTAAAATAGGGGTAAGAGAAAGTTGAGAGGTTGCTGAGATAGATATCCACATTATTGACCATGGGCTCTAGGAAGCATTGGGAACAAAGTGAGACTCTGGAGTGGTGGCAAACTAGAGGCAAATGAAGGAGTCATGAGAATAGTCTTTTAGTGAGACTGAAGAACAATTGTAAGGGAGGTAAAAGAATTAAATAAAAGGTAACTCTTTGAGACTGTTATTGACATTTGAGATTTAAAAGATGAAACTTTTCTTGGTAATTACAAAGTATAGGATGTGGTCTTACAGGTGGCTGACTGAATTAAAAAGAAGTTGAAAGATACTAGAGCTGAAGATGCTAAAGTTTGAGGTTGCTGGTTAAATGAGTCATTCACGTGCCATTGAAATGTCCCACGAATGATGGTAGAATGAAGGTGGAGAAATGCAAAAGCCACTAACGCCTAGATATAGGCTGTGTATTAGTTTCCAGTGACTCCTATAACAAATTGCCACAAATATGGTAGCTTAAAGGAAATTTACTCTGCCTCAGTTCTGGAGGCCAGATGTCTGAAATCAAAGTTTCAGCAGGCTGACTCCTGCTGAAAGCTCTAGGGAAGAATCCTTTCTGGCTTCTTTAAGCTTTTGGTGGCTGCAGACATTTTCTGCATGTGGCTGCATAACTCAAGTCACTGCCTCCATTTTCACATTGCCTTTTCTTCCTCTTCCGGTGTCTTTTCTCTGTGTGTCACTTATAAAGTACTATCATTAGATTTAGAGCCCATCCGGATTATCCAGAATGATCTCAAATAGAGATTAACTGATCAAGAGATGAACAAAAATGATATGTGAGAATGCGATGGTCAAGGGTAGTTGAAGTGTGGTGTCAAGGGAGATAAGCAGAAAAAGAGAGGTTGAAATTGGGGCTAGTATCCCTGTCCAACTTCAGACCCATGGAACCAAGGTGTACACTTTCTTTATTTAGTCTTGAAGTGGGATTTGATAGGCAGATTAAGATAAACTTAATTGTCCCTTTTGTGGAAGGTCAACAGGTTCTAATCTATCATTTTGAGCCTTATTTTTCTGAAGTGAGTATAATCATCTCATGAAAGAATGATCCAGCTCATGTAACCTAAATTCTCATTAGACTTGTTGATGAATAAGACATTGAGTATATTGATTTAAAATGTTGAATACAAATCACAAAGAAGTCTGAAATTCCCCTGTTGGCCAATAAAACCAATCTCCTCCCAGAAGAATGATCCCAAGATCTTAAAATAGCTTGGTAAGGATGGTGACCTGGTTGAGGGAGGATGTGGAAAGAACATAAGCTCTGGTGATAAATGAACACACCCCCCGCTTCATGTCTCCAAGTGGTAAATGATCAAGGCACTGTCTTTCTGGACATATCTGAAGATGTTGTTAAGGGTCAACTCCAATTCTCCTTTTTTCTGGACTCTGACACGACTGCCCTTCAATTGGTACTTGTCATTACACTATCCTTCCTATTTTAATAAATTTGCAGAACCTGTTATAACGTCCAAGTTGATAAATTATTTTACACTGATTGCATTTAAGGTTGGCTGCTTCCGAGAAAGACACTTTAATCATATTAGTAATTTGTCACCCTGCTGGATAGGCATCTTCAGAGAAGGTTTCAGATAGCCACCTGCTTCCATTCACAGGTAGGTTTCAAGCAGAAAGTAGTATATTTCACTCCTTTTATTATTTCACATCCACCTTGGTTCCACATCATCTTAGCTATTTTCACACTCCTGGAGACTGTTAATAAACCAAATGTACATAATGGTGTATCTACTCATTATATAAAAGTCCTTGTTTTCATATTTCTTTTAACCACCAAAACATAAAACCTCCAAGTTATTAAATGTAAAATAAATAAGTACAAATGTCCAGGCAAGCTTCGCCAGAGAAATTTCATGGGTACAATTGTTTTGTGGATTGTATTTCAAAAATGCCAAATTATTGAATCAATTAAAGAGGGTTTCATACAATTCCTTCAGTCTGTACTTAATAAAACAAGTCCATGAAAGTTAAGCTCCTTTTCTAAGGTCTTTCAATGAGTTCAGTTGTGATTCAGGACAATCTAGTGCCTAGGGTAGTTAACGTGTGTGTGGGAACTTGTAACTCCCACATCTCTTCAAAGCAGGGATATCTAAATTTATCTGGAATTCAATGTTTGATCGATGATTTCTAGTGAACATATAGTCAATAGAAAAAAATCATGCCATCATTCATGTTGAATGTGACAATTCTTAACATACTCGAATTCACTTTTGAAGGAGTCTCAAAGCAGGGGAAAGGAGTAGATGCACTAAATATGTCACATGTCCTTTCGTTTTTTTGGAGAAATATGCATGCACATCAAGTCTTGTGTGAGCCATAAATCAAAAGCATTTGCACATGCTCCATAGACTTTTGCACAGATCCAATATTTAGGAAGAAAAGGAAAAGGAAAAGGTAACCATATGGCTTCAGGTGAACAGAAAGAAGCTTTGTGGAGGTATATTTTAATAGAATAAAACACTAAGGCCGGGTCTGCTAAATGCACAATTACTGATTCCACTAAAATGTATAAATCAAGGCTTCATTTCATTTTTTATAACTAGAAGGGAGAAACAGCTGCCTTTTTTGACATAGTCATTTTTACTTTGCATAGCTAGCAGCCAAAGCTGCAGCCTACTTGGTGCCAGCAGAGGGAGCTCAAAGACAAGTTGCCAAGCTGCAACAACACCAGGAGGATGAGGACTTTTTTCCGAGATGGGGGTTGGAGATTGCTCAACAATGTACATCACTGGAAAGAAAGACAACCGCAAAGAAAAAGAAAAAAAAAAATGCCGGAAAAGTGCAGAGATGATATAAATGAAGACAAGTTTGGGAATCTATTAAAAGGGTCATTTTTAAACACCCACGTTTACCCTCCCACTTCTTTCCATCTGCTGAGTAAAACGAATTCAACAAGATAATCATAACATCCTTTTCCTAACAAATGGAAGGAACAGCTAAGCAATTTTGGAAACATCCTAATTGATTCTTCTAACAGTTGCTCAAAATGAAAAGCAAAACAACAACAACAAAACCTTAAGATGTCTGTTCTTACAGGATTTAATAATTAAAAAAAAATTAGCCTGAAGTTGATTTGATCATACAATGACTTGTCATCCATTATGTACCTTTATTTTAAAAAGGTTTTCCCTGAGTATACATTTGCACATGAGCTTGGTCTAAACAAATTTTATTACTCTGTGTACATGGAAACCTATCTTGAGCCACTGTTTTATGAACAGCTTTTTTATGATATTGTTCAAATGTTTGTGTCTCCCAAAAAATCATGTGTTACACTTAATCTTTAACGTAATAGTGTTAAGATTCTGACCTTCGGAAAGTAATTAGGTAATAAGGGCAGAGTCTTCAAAAGTGGGATCAGTGCCCTTATAATAGAGGCCTGAAAAAGTTTGTTTGCTTGTCCACCATGGGAGGACACATAGAAGATACCCTCTATGAGAAACAAGCCCTTACCAGACATCAAGTCTCCTGGCACCTTGCTATTGGACTTTCTAGCTTTTAGAATTTTGAGCAATAAATTCTTGTGTATAAATTACTCAGTCCAAGGTATTTTGTTATAGCAGCCCAAATAAATTAAAACAGTGTCCCACATCCATTCATGTATCAATTTATCTAACATATATTTATTGAGAACCTATGATGTACCAGGCATAGTGATCAGACTTATGGATCCACCAGGGAATATGACAAGAAACTTACAGTCTAGTGGGGTTAACAGGCAATAAACAAATCAAACAAGGTAATTTCAAAGAAATGTCATTAATAAATTAAGAGGATAATGTGAAAGAGTGACTGGGTACAAGAGGGAGCTTGTATCTCTGAGGGGATGATATTAGCCCAGAGACATAAATACGGGGAAAGTCATACAAAACTGGATTTGACAAGTTTTTTTTCTTAATCTCTTTTGTATCATATGATGCTTGTGTCAACTACTCAACTCTACCATTGAAGCACTAAAGTAGTCATAATGAGTAGTAAACAAAGGGTCAAAACTATGTTAAAATAAGACTTTGTTTACAAAAACAGACTCTCAAAGAGGAAAAGTCTTCCAGGCAAAGGGAGCAGAAAAATTAAAAGTCTTAAATTAGGGATGAGCTTGATGTGTTATGGGAACAAAAAGTCCACTATGCCTGGAGAATAATGAGCAAAGAAAGAGTGATACCAGCCACATGTCCAAGAGATAAATAGTGGTCAGATCACTTTGAAGGATTTGGTAAGGACTTTGAACTTTATTCTAAGTATGAGTGGATACATTTGGAGCATTTTAAACAAATGAGTAACATAATCTGATGTATATTTTAAATCTCTGATGTACGATAAACAATGGCTAATGTGTGGAGAAAGTATTGTAGGGAGAAAGAGTAGAAGTAGAAAACTAGTTACTAGCTGGTCCAGGTGGTTAATGATGGCAGCTTTGATTAGGGTAATAAAATAACAGCAGAGAGTACTGGATGGATTCAGCATGAATGTTGGAGGTAGAAACAGTAGGAATTGCTGATGGATAAGAAAGAGAAACAAGGAAATCCAGAGTTTATAACTTGAGTCACTGGGTAGATGATGATATCATTCACTGAGTTGGAAGAGATTCAAAGAAAAGCAGTACGGGGGCAGGGTGGAAACCAAAATTTTGTCTTGGACATAAGAAAATTGTAGCTGCCTGTTAGGTATGCAAAGAGGCAATTGGAGATGCAATATAGGTGCCTGGAGCATATGTCAAGTGTGAAAACATAACTTTGTGAATCATTACTCAAAGTCATAATAGACAATATCAAAGTCATTTAATTGGATGTGCCTACCTAAGGAGAGTGTGTCAGAAAGAGAAGTTAAGATGATACCAAGTCCTGAGGTACTCAATTAAAGGTTGAGCAGAGGAGAAGTAGCAAAGAAAACTGCTTTCCCCATTGGCCACAGGGGAGACCAGGAGAGTGAGAGGTCCCTGAAAGTTAAACTGAAAAGCGTCCCAAGATAAAAGAGTAGTCAATAATCAATAGTGATCAGTCAGTTATAGCTACTGACCAAGGATTTAGCAAGCAGAGAAGCTGAATTCAGAAAACAAGACCTACTGTCGTTCCTCTTAAGTGGGAAACATATCTAGGTTATCTTAAGCACCAAGTTATCACTCTGCGTTTTAAAAATTTATCAATTTTAACATTTTGGTGGCTGTGTTGTATGCCCAGCCTATGATTATCCATCTTAAACATCCTATCTGTTTTTACATTTGTACTCCAATTACAAGGTAATGTTACTTAATTAGAATATGTCCAGTGCTGCATATTTCCATTTTGCTTTTATCTTATCCAGCTTGCCTCTGCATTTTTCAGTATCATCTCTAACTTATTAAATTTTATTTTATTGTAGAGATGCGGGGTACAAGTAAGCATTAGCTACACAAGTAGTCTGCATGCAGGTGAAGTTTGGGTTTCCAACTGGCCCTCACTCCTCCGATATAGTACCAAGTACCTTTGTGTTATCGCGTGCCCCCCCGCCTCTCTTCCCTGAGGGTGCCCAGCAACTGTTAATTTCCCCAATTTCTAGTTCTTTCAGGAATTACCACGCTGCTTTCCATAGAGGTTGAACTAACTTGCACTCTCACCAACAGTGTAGACGTGCTCTCTCTTCTCTGCACTTGTGCCAGCATCTGCTGCTTTTTGATTTTTAAATGATGACCATCCTTAATGGAGTTAAAGTGGTATCTCATTGTAGTTTTGATTTGCATTTCTCTGATGATTAATGAGGTTGAGTATATTTTTCATGTGTCTGTTGGCTATTTCTATGTTATCTTTTGAGAAATGTCTGTTCATGTTTTTTGGCCACTTTTTAATGAGTTTTTTTTTGTTGTTGTTTGTTTCCCTTTCACTTCATTTGAGTTCCTTGTAGATCCCGGATGTTAGGATTTTGTCAGATACATAATTTGCAAATATTTTTTCCTATTTGGTGGGTTTTCTCCCCATTCTCTTGATGGTTTCTTTTGCAGTGCAAAAGATTTTCAGTTTCCTTCTTCAACTTAGAATGAAACAACACAAACCCTTATTTCCAAATCTAAGTGTTAGACTATTTGATATCTTGATTTTTGAATAAATGGGAAGAAAGAATAGGTGATTCACAGCAGGCATGAGTGAGATCTCTGGCAGGAAAGGAACTTTTTTCTGTGTATATGAAGAGACACAAAAACTAAGACAGTCCTGTTCTTTTTCTGCCATCAGAAAAGATAGTCCCAGCAAAGGTCAAGAGCTGTGTCTGTCTTTGAGAATTCCAGTCTCGGTGTCTTTACTGTTACTATGAGGTTCTGTTAATTGATATTTGCCTTTGCCTTTATATTAAATGAAATCACTGTGTCTGAGAAAATAAAGCTGTCTAGTGCTCAAAGAAAATAATAAACTAGATAAAATAGACACACAGATGTTTGCAAAAAGTTATGTTCCTGAGGGGGGGAAAAATCTAAAAATAATTTTAAAGTCTTTTAGTGTTTTCTATTCAAAGATTGCTATGAACATTTACGTACAAGTTTTTGTGTGAACACATGTTTATGGTTCTTCTGAGTATAATTGTAGGAGTGAAATGCTGAGTCATATGGTAACTCAATGTTTAATTTTTAAGGAACTGCTAAACTGTTTCCCACAGTGGCTGCAACATTTGACAATTCCTCATAAGTGTGTGAAGGTTCCAATTTTTCCATTTTCTAATCAACACTTGTTATTATCCATTTATGATGATGATTGCCATCCTAGTGAGTGTGAAATGGTCAGAAAATCAACTGTCCTGGTGACAGTTCAGAGAAGCTTTTGATTTTATGGTTTTGATTTGTATTTTCCTGACTAATTATGTTGAGCAGCTCTTCATATGCTTGTTGACCATTCGTATATCTGTTAAGGAAATATATTCAATTTGTGTACATTATAACAGGATTGTCTATATTTCTCTGGTTAAGATGTAACAAATCTTTATATATTTTGGATACTGGACTGTTGTTAGATATATGCTTTGCAAATATTTCCATCTATTTTGTGGGTTGAGTTTTTGGTTTCTTAACAGTACCCTTTGAAGTGCATTTTTAAAAACTTTTGACCAAATCCAACTTATCTATTTTTTCTTTTGTCACTTGTCCTTTTGGTATTATATGTAAGAAACTGTTGCCAAATTTGAGGTCAAAAGATTTACCAGTTATGTTTTCTTCTAAAAGGCTTACAGTTTTAGCTCTTACATTTAGGTCTCTGATATATTTTGAGTTAATTTTTGTATATGGTGCAAGGCAGGTGTCCAAATTCATTCTTTTGCATATGGATAACCAGTTGTCCCAGCACCATTTGTTGAAAGACTATTCCTTTCTCCCATCGAATGGTCTCTAGACTGTTGTCATTATGAGTTGACTATAAATGAATGAGTTTATTTCTGGATCCTCATTTTACTCCATTGATCTTTATGTCTATCTTTATGCTAGTACCATAGTGTTTTGATCAGTGCAGCTATAGCTTTGTAGTAAGTTTTAAAACCAGAAAGTATGAGCCTTTCAACTTTGCTCTTCTTTTTCAAGATTGTTTCTGTTATCGAGGGGCTTTTGAATTTTTACAGCAATTTAAAGATAATCATGTTTACTTTGTGTTCCCACCAAAGGTTTCAATTTCTTCACCTCCTAACCAAGATTTGTCTTTTGTTTTCTTGATAGTAGTCATTCTGGCAGGTGGAAGGTGATACCTCATTGTGATTTTGATTTGCATTTCCCTTATGATTAGTGATGTTGAGCATTTTCCCATATATTTGACGATTTGTATGTCTTCTGTGAAGAAATGTTTATTCAAATTCCTAGTCCATTTGAAAAATCAGGTTATTAATTTTCTTACTATTGAATTGTAGGGGTACTTTATATATTTTGGCGATTAACCCTTTATCAGATATATGGTTTGTAAATATTTTCTTCCATTCCATAGATTGCTTTTCACTCTGTTAATTATTTTCTTTGTTGTGCAGAAGCTGTTCAGTTTGATGTAGTCCCAACTTGTTTATTTTAGTTTTTGTCATCAGTGTTTTTGGTGTCATATCCATGAAATGCTTACCAATTTCAATGTTATAAGGCTTTTTCCTCATGTTTTCTTCTAGGCATTTGGAGTTTCTGGTCTTAAGGTTGAAGTCTTTAAGCCATTTTGAATTAGTTTTTGTGTATGATGCAAAATAAGGGTCCAATTTTATTCTCTGGCATGTGGATATCCAGTTATTCCAAAAGCATCTGTAGAAGAGATTATCTTTCCCCATTGTGCATCCTTGACAACCTTGTGAATAATTGGTTCACCATGTAGAGATGGATTATTTCTGGGCACTCTATTGTGTCTCATCGGTTTACACGTCTGTCTTTATACCAGTAGTATGCTGTTTGATTACTGTAGCTTTGACATTTATTTTGAAATCAGAAAGTATAATGCCTCTAGCGTTCTTATTTCTCAAAATTGTTTAGCTATTCATGGTCTTTTATGGTCCTATATGAAATGTAGAATTGTTTCTTATATTTCTGTAAAAACTGCCACTGGGATTTACTAATTCTTTAATTGTCACATTATAATTGCATTGAGTTTGTAGATTACTTTGGATAGTATGGACATTTTAACAATATTGTCTCCCAATCCATGAACATAAGATATTTGTTCATTTGTGTCATCTTTATTTGCTTTAAAAAATATTTTGTAGTTTTCAGTACACAAGCTTTTACATTCTTAGTTAAGCTTATTTTTTAAATGTTTTTAAAGTTTATTTTTAAATATTTCATTCTTTTTGGTGCAATTGTAAATGGACTTACTTTTATAATTTTTTTCAGATAGTTTGCTGTTAGTGTATAAAAACACAACTGATTTTTGTATGTTAATTTTGTATCCTTGATTTTTACTGAATTTGCTTATTCCTTTTAACAGATTTTTAAATGACATCTTTGTGTTTTCTATATAAAGGAACAAGTTTACTACTTTTTTTCTCATTTTGATGTATTTTATTTACTTTTTTCCTCACCTAATTGCTCTGGCTAGGACTTCCAGCAGTATGTTGAATAAAAGTGGTGATAGTGGGCAACCTTGTCTTGTTCCTAATCTTAGAAGAAAAGTTCTTAGTTTGAGTCAACCTTCTAAAAAGCAATTAGATTAACCCAAGATATTCTGTGAGTAAAGCCCATGATGCTGCCTTTTCTACCAGTACTGGGAATGTTAGCAGATAATGTAAACTCTTATTTTCAAGACTGAGCTGAGGAGCAGGATATGTGGTATTAAAATGCCACAAATCTCACTGCTCAAGTTGAGAATCAGGAATTTTTCTTGAATAAGTGCTCTCTGGGTTGATTCAGGCCTCTGGTTAGTTGCCAGAGTTCTTAAAAGGTTGATTCTGCCAAGTTCTGCCAGTTTTTAAAACTGTTTTTATGATGGAGAAGGCGTTGAATTTTCTCTTTACTCCATTTTCACTGATATCATTCTTTAGTTTTTGCAAATAATTGATACATTAGAGACACGGCTTACTATATCCACCAGGAACCAGTTCAAATAGTTTCCCATGGAGCCTTTCCTATGTCAGACTGACCTACCCCAAACAGAGTCATCTTTAGTCAAACAGGTGTCACTCAGATTTCTTTTAAAGAAAGACATCATTCAGCTGGTAGCCCCAGCCAATGACTGAGTATGACCAGAATCTGGTCATTTCTTTCTAACATGGAGCTCGTCTAATGTAGCCACTCATCTAATGGAGGATTCATGATGGAAAGTAGCATAAATAAGATTGCCTAAGAAGGAAGAACGAAGATTATAGACACCTTACAAGCTAGACAGAAGTTTAGACTTCATACAATGTAGGCAATAGCAAGTTATTGTAAACTCAAGGTGGAATTATAATAGAATGAAAATTTATGGCAGTTATGGAGGTATGTTTCCTGGATTTTTCTTCAAGAAACAATGTGCCATTCAGCTGTAAAGAGTGCATTCTTCTGACAACCTCTACTTATTAGCACCCTCGGTTTCTGCCTCAGCCTTGTTCTTGGGCACCCCACAGCCAGTGATAGTAACTGTGTTAGGACTTGGCCATTTCTCACAATGTGGAACTCTTTCTCGCAATGTAGAACTCCTTTAATAAGAAATGCTTGCTCTGGAGGTCTTCATTGGATTGGGTGAAGCTTCCACAATCTGATAGTCTCCCTATTCAAACCTGCTTTCTCTTCCTTTTCCTTTGACAAGTATCACATCATCATCATAGTTTTAAAACCTTTTTCTTTTTACTTTGGATGTTCCTTTTTTTAAAACATATTTTATTTTAAAGATTGGGGTACAAGTCAGGATTAGATACATGAGTGGTCTACGTACAGGTGAAGTTTGCATTGGCCATCACTTTGCCTGGTTTAGGATCAAGTACTCTCGATGAAGTTATGTGCAACCCCACCCTGCCAGTGTCCTGATATTGCCAATGTCTTTCTTGTAGTGTTACGATAACTGTCCAAGTTTCACTTATGAGTAAAAACGTGTGGTATTAGTTCTTTGTTTCTGTGATATATCATTGAGTATGGTAGACTCTAAATCCATCCAAGTTGCAGTGAAGTCCATAATTTTGTACTTCCTTATGACTGTGTAATATTCCATTGTGTATATGTACCACATTTTGAAAATTCAGTCTATTTTTGATGGGTAGCACAGTGGGTTACATGTTTTTGCTATTGTGAATAGTGCTGCAATAAGCATGCATGCACTGGTATCTTTTTTGTACAATGATTTGAGTTCCTCTGGGTGTATTCCCAAAAGGGGGATTGCTAGGTCATATAGAAGGTTAATTTGTAGATCATTTAGAAATCTACACAGTTTTCCACAGAGGTTGTACTAATTTACACTCCTACCAACAGAGTAAAAGCATTCCCATTTTTCTGCATCCTTTCCAACATCTGTTGTTTTTTGAGTTATTGATGATGGCCATTCTGACTGTAGTTAGGTGGCATCACAGTATGGTTTGAATTGCATTTCTTTGATGATAAATATGGCTGAGCATTTTTAATGTGTTTGTTGACTGTTAGCATGCCTTCTTTTGAGAATTGTCTATTCATGTATTTGCCCACTTTTTTATAGGGCTGTTTTTTTTTTGCCTTTCAGCTCATTGAGTTCCTTGTAGATCCTAGATGTTAGACCTTTGTCAGATAAACAATTGGCAAATATTTTTCCCCATTCTCTGGGAAGGAATTCTACTTCTGCTTTTCTCCATCTTTTATCTATGACAGGTTTTACCTGAAATAACCCTTTGCACTCCTAATGTTGTTTCACCATCTGCTTCCAGAAGACACTCCAGTTGATATACAGCTTAATATATATTTCCATGTTGGGTGAAAAAAATAATAAAAGAATTAAAACAAAACAAACCTCATTTTAAATCTATTATTTATGGAGTCTGATACAGTCCCTGTATGGATGATATTATTCTGGATACTAAAAGTCAATTTAGTTATGCTGTAGTTTGAAGTGTGACAGAATATAAGTACAAACTGGCATTTATCAGTGCCATCTTGCTGCCAGGTACTAAAGGGAGATCTGATTCTAGTATAAAAATTGATGCAAGTTTGTCTGGGAAATGCATATTCTATAAGTAAATAGCCCTTTATTAAACTGATCTCAGCCAGTGTGACTAAGATCCACAAATCCAGCTTCTACTGGTACCCAAAAATCTGATGACAAGTGAAAAAGTAATTTATCTAGATATTTTGTGTAATACAGCCAAACACAGATTTAAGTGCTGAGTTGAGATGACTAACCTGTTAATTTGAATCCTAAGTACTTTCATCTGAAACATTTAACTAACTGACTTACCAGCTTTTACAAAATAGAGAGAACTTAGCAATCATCAATGGGAATGTCTACTTTCCTTTGTTGTATAGAAGAAACTAAGGCCCAAAGGGAGCAAATGACTTTCCCATGGTCACAAAAAAAGTTAGTTGCTGAGCTAATATTGAAACCAAAGTCCTCTTGATATCACAGAGCTGCCCCCTTTCATTTTTGTGGTCATCACACTTGATGTGTCACTGACTCTAGTGCATTTTTATTATCAAGAAGCTAAATCCAATCAAATATATTTATTCACAATTATTTACCCTTCCCACTGAGCTCACATGCAGCCCAAAAGAAAATTTTATCTTTCTATCTGCAGAGATCATCCTTGACACATGACGAAGTAAAAAAAAATCCACTAGAGGTTATGCAATTTAGATTATCAAACTCCAACGCAAGAAGAGGCCTCAAGCAACACCATCTTATTATGCAATTTTGCAGCTGTGGAGAAGTAATCAAATTTATGCTAGAGGTTCATCTACTGTGTGACACACTCATTTATTGATATTGAAACTCCCTAACAATTTGCAACATGAAATGTGCTGGGCGACTTCTTTTCCTAGTATTTTCTGATTTTATTAAAACACTGAACTATAGAAGTTGGAGAAGTATTGGCTATACACCTTCAACTTTCCAAAGTATTTTATAGTCAGGCATTCTGGCTTTAATATGTCAATTCTCTAGCAAGATAGGTCAGCTCCTAACAGGATAGTGAATTTATTAAGTTGCTTAAAAAAATAGCAGATGCAAGAGAATAGAGTGCAACTGGGTCTGCTTTTTCCAAAGTTCAGTTTAATGATTATTGTATCTTTTAGCAATTCAGTGGCTGACTTTTTCCCCTTAGTCATTATTTGACTCAAGTTCCAACAAGGTGTCACGGAATACAAGGCTCTGTGAAGTGCCAAACTATTGACCAACTCTGGCTGTAGCAAATTTTATGACAAGTGGAAGGATTTAGCTTGTCTCTGTGTTCTCTTGTCATTTCCTTTTGATTGTAATCTCTGAGGATGATCCCATGGTTTGGAATCAGCACTGCCTTGAACCGATGGGACTCAGGCACCTTGCCAAGGTAAGATAATAGAGATTGGTAATGGCTATAGTTAATCAGGGCTATAAAAGGCTGTAAAAACCCTAGAGATTTTATATCTACAGACTTCTTGTATGAGTAAATGCCTGTTACTGAAGAAGTATAAGTTGGTATATGCTCCAGTCTCAAACTTTCCTATGATAGAATCAGGTTTAAATGAATTTCAAAGATAACTCACAAGGGTGAACTGTGCATATGATTGTGGCAGTAAGGCATTATTAAAGCAATGTTTATCTATTGATCAAGCACACACTGTGTATCAGATATAGGGCTAGACAATGGGATAATAATATTAAATAAAACAAAAGGGTTTCTGACTTCAGAGAACTTATGGTCTAATGGGAAAAAGAAAGAGATAAACAAGGCAGGGCTCGGTGGCTCAGCCTGTAATCCCAGCATTTTGGGAGGCCAAGGCGAGTGGATTGCCTGAGCCCACGGGTTTGATACAAGCCAGGGCAAATTGGCCAGATCTCATCTCTACAATAAATCTAAAAATTAGCCAGGCATGGTAGAGCATACCTGTAGTTTCAGCTACTTGGAAGTTTGAGGTGGAAGGATTGCTGGAGCCCAGGAGGTCAACGCTGAGGTGGCCGTAAGTGTGCCACAGTGCACTCCAGCCTGGGCAATGGAGTGACACTCCAACTCAAAAAAAAAAGGAAAGAAAAGAAAAAGGAAGAGATAAACAGGCAATTATACATTATACCATGATGGATACTATGGTAGTCCTTAGAAAGGGAATATAACCTGGACTTGAAGATAATAAAACACTTCTTAGAGGAAATGATAGCTAAACTATGACCTAGGGACAATGAGAAATGAAGGAAGACAGTTTGTGCTCAGTAGTGGGAATAGCATATGCAAAGCAGATTAGAGAGTAAAAAACATGAAAGAAAGACTCTTCCAATGAAGGGACTGAAAGAAGCAATGCATAGATGAAGCATGCCTTGTAAATTCAGGAGTAAAGTCAGGCCCTGAGGGCTGACTATCATTCTGAAGAAGATAGAACTTTAGTGTCATCGTGTGTATAGATTTATTTCAATGACACTCTATCCATGAGTATTTGCCACATGTGGAACTCTGCACTAAGCATTCTAAAAATTAAATGTTCAATAAATATTTGTGAATTATCTTATCCTCATTTTACATATGAGAACACTGTTGAATAAATGAGAGAGAAATGTAGACATTAAGTAGCATGGACACTCAAAAGAAGAAAATGTCATAGGACTTGAGTGCTCAAAGAAGACAGAATATCTTGCAATAAAGATACAAGACAGGACTGCAAAGGTGAGGGCAGAGTAGGACTTTGCATCAGCAATGATAGGCTTAGGTAGACCCCTCTTCTAAAGGAGTGGCTGAGGCTAGAGAAGATCAGAAGCTGATGAGTGAAATTTCAGGATGTTCATGGTTTACTAGAGTGAAAATAAGAAACCATAAAATGAGACGAAGAAGAAAATGTTCCTCTTGTCCCCATAAGTAGGTCATAGTAACTAGAGGTTTGTTTTTTTTTTCCTTCAAGTTTGGAATTAGGACTCCTCTCCCCCAATGTAAGCCTTAAAACCTAGAAGGGTCATTCTCTTTATTTTCCTTGAGGACCCTCATTTCAGAGGGCTTTTGCTCCATATTAGGGAGAAAGGAATACTACACAGAGAGAACAAGAAGAACCTAAACAAACAGGCACTGTGGGGTTCCTGAAATCTAGAAAGGAGGAATTTCAAGAAATGTGTAAATGATTGTGTCAACTAAAACTAAAAGAGGAAGTTACTGTGACTTCCACCAAGGTAGTTTTATTTTTCTTCTCATTCTTCCCTGAAATATACTATGCAATGAAGCAAATGTTGATAGTTTTGTTGCACTATATGAAAACTGAGATGCAGAAGCATGATGTGTTGACAGGTATTGAAGACAACTCTTTGATGTAGTCAAATCCTGGAGATGTATCAACATTTCCACAGCCAGAAGATTTTTGGGCGCATCACAAGATCATTTCTTTGCAAAACGACTTGATGCTTTAAAAATAAAATTATCAATTTATTTTACAAAAGGAAAGAAGAGTCTTCTGTTCTAACAATTTCTTCTTCACCCTCCAGAATCACTTCTCTTTAGTACAAAAACTCCAGTCTAATAGCATAAGGTTAGAATTCATGAAAGGTTTCCATTAAAGCCAGATGTGTAACTACTAGTGAAGTGTTCCTGTTAGGATTAGAACCCAAGTATCTAAAGTTTTAAATCGTGAATTTTTTTCTTCTGCAGGGTCTCTTAACATAAACTAAATTAGTAAAAAAAAAAAAACTATTAAGCTAAACATTTACCTTCATTCTTTTCCAAATGGTTGGCATACTGATACTGTTTGGACTTTTGAGAGGTCACAAAGTTTTAGTGAACAATTCATAATTTATCATAAATGAAGTTTCTTACAACAATGATGTTTGAGGCCACATACCTAAAACACAGAAATATAAGCAAATAATATGACATTTCAAGTATACTTCTTTAGCTTGAGAAGCTATACCTTACTTAAAGACATTTATAAACTATGTCAATGTTTCTGCATAACTTTAATGGCTTTAACCTTACACACAAGCCTATTTTCATCCAGTCAACACTTTTGCAGGGGTGAATGGAATGTACACTATTTCAATAAACTAAAAAATAACATTTTTCTGATACGTTGGTTTCATGAAGACACAGTATAATAAACAGATTTTCAACGTTAGAAGTGTTAAAGATAGAGAATAGATGGAAACAAAGAAATCCTAGAAAAATAAAAAGGAAATACAGAAGGCTAAAGCATTTTCTTGGTCTGTCTGACCTTCTACTTATGTGGCCACTGGAAAAGGTCAAGTCTCTTTCTCTAGATAAAAGTGAATCTTATTTAAATGGCGATATTGGATTTTTTAGATCACTGCAGAATGGCAATCATGCTATTCAAATGATTCATTTCTTTTGTTGACTTCACTTTGTCTTCTAATCTTTATATAACTGAATAGCAAAAGAAAGCTTCTTAAATAATGAAAGGAACTTCAAACACACCTAGGGACTATTCATTTTTCTCTATTATATGAAAACTTCACATTAACCCAAGCTGGTTAGCTCTTAAAAATGGTCTACCTTTTATAAAAAAGATTTGTGGGGAAGGGAAGAAAATATAGATCTAGTCTCTAGGTTCCTATTTATATGGGAAGAATGCAGAGGAGACTTTGTCTATAGAGGGAGCACACAAGGGGAGTTAATGGCGGAGGCTCGAATAGATGTTGCCGTGTTCCCAGATTCTCACATCTGAAATGAGGCATACATTCTCCTAACTGCAGAGTGTTGCCCACTAAGGACTTCAAGTACTGACCTGAGAGTCACCATCAGCTAAAGGAAACTGCCTTGCTCAAGGATATACTTTTTTCCAAGAAAGCCCATATCCAATGCCTGGCAATATGGGTGTGCAAAACCTGAACCACTTATGTTGGTTAAGGACATCTAAAAAGAGTCAACATTTCCCTATAAAATCAGCAGAGGCCTCTTTTGAAATAGCTGCATTTCAGTAGAACCTCTTTTTGTAAAAATCTGCTTCTCCTATTCCCTTATTGTTCTGACACCACTACCCAAGAAAATGCAACACATATTTCTTTTTTATTTTATTTTATTTTAAAGATGTGGAGTACCATTCAGGGTTAGCTATACAAACACTGATTATGCAGGTTCCCTTGTTGATGAGGTGTGCCCCTCCCACCCCTAGCAGTTTCCCTCAACTGCCAATCCCACGCCCACTCCTTGGCAGTTTCCTACTACTGCCAATCCCTTTCTTATAGTATTATCATCATTCTGAACACAAATTTCTATCTCAATGTCTGTTTCTTGTGGAACTTGGCCTAAGGCAGAGAGAAAAAGAGAGATGTTGGCAGATATCAGAAGATAAAGGGCTCTTAGAAACTGAATGTTTCTTCTTTCTTCTGGATTAGTGGTAAAATAACATACTCCCGAACTACCACTTTCAGTCTAAAAAATTAACGAGAGTTTACCAGTACCAAGTGGGTTTCCGATCTATTTATATTTTGCCACATCTTGTATGACTTCATTGCAATGAATGAAATATCCTCTGATATTTTAACTAAATTGATTAGTCAATTCAGTTAAGATGGTACACTCAAACTGTATAGATAGCCCAAGAAAAATGAAAAATGTTAAACTGGAAAAATTAAGAATAATGGTTAAACATTTGTATGGTGAATAAATCCGAAACTTCTTTCTTTTAAAATAGAGTTAGTGATTAAATAAAAGGACGATGTACAGAAAAAAGGAAGGTATTAGTGGAAATGCTGAGACAGGCAGTACTGATTAATAAATAAGTTATTACCCTTATTCTTTCAAGTGATTTGAGATGACCAATTAAGGGCAGGAATGATTTGTGCCTCAGTTTGACCATTTTAAGTATAAGGGCATTTTACAATTTCAGTGAGTTCCAATTTTTTCCCAACCAAAGACTCTTTAAAAAAGAAATCCTTATCCCCACCCCCAACAATACTATAGACTTCATGATTTGAAATATTAAACCTTATTATACAAACTTCTTTTCTTAAATAATAATCATTTTTTACATCCAACAGGTTAAATATACAGGAAACTGTCGATCAGAGCATCTGATAAATGTGAGGTATCAGGTAAACCATATTAAGCTCATCAAAACTCCAGACCAAAGAAAAGACACTTGACATTCTGCTTAATTCATACAGCTTTATTTTGAGGAGCTAAGGTTTCTAATTTAAAGTAGTTATAGATACGTTATTATAAGGCTTAGAGGACCTAAAGAAATATTAGTGTCAGGTTAGAAACCACTAGAGTGTTTTACCTTAAAAGTCTTTCTCAAGACTAACATTTGATGTTTTATAATATTTTAAATTATGTATTATTTTAGCAATTCATTTTATCCATTTTTATTCAATCAGAAAAGTCACATCTGATTCTGAACCATTATAAATCTAAGAGAGAATTTTCTTGCCAATCGATTATGTAGAACACTTTAAGCATAATTTGTAAAAACTATCTAATTAGAAGTGAGAATCAGAAGTTCATTATGCCAACCTGCAAGACAGCTGGTGTCAACAAAGTTAAAGACCTCTATGTCTTATCATAACTCACCATGGTAAATCCACAATGCCCCTTAAACCTGGGATCCAATGTTCAAGTAACATTAATAACACACTTCAATGAGTGAATCCTGCCCGCAAAACCAATTATTCCCATATACAATTAAACGAATCATCTGAATCTATCTGCAAGTCTATTTGATTTCATGGGTTTCTGTTTGTAAACGAAAAAGAAATGGCATCTATCAACCATCAGAGTTAACATATATTTTGTACAGTCATGAAAAACATTTGGCATTGGCCTAACAGTAAAGTGATGGGATAGATCATCTGTGCCTATTTTGGCAAGACTGGTAAAATTTACTGGCATGCCTGAAGAGTTCCTAACCAATATGCAAACTGTCTCCATTTACAGACAAGATAGCTTTATCAAGCAGTAGCAGGGATGCCTGGCTAAGAGGAGAACCAAAGCTTCCCTTTAAACTACCTAGCTCCACACTACAAATCTCAGTCAGTGTAGAAATTAAAGTCTTATTTTATTCTAAATAATACTCCACTTTGGTATGGGGAGAGTAAGAACACTCCCCATGTTGAAATAATGAGATGATATATTAATTACTTTTTTTGGAAAATTGCTGGGGATACTGAGGGATTGCAGAAGAATATTCTAGGCTACTTTAAACATCTTTTAAACAATAAGACATGCATTATATTAAAAGAGAGCATGTTTTGGGTTCCTCTGATTTTTTTTTCTGTCTTCTTCAAATGCAAATGGTAAGGATTGCTCAGTTTAGAAATACATCAAAAGCCATGTTCAAATAACAGCGCAGTCAGATCACATATGTAGGCTCTGCCATTTTGGAAGTCACTGGATATTAATGCCCTGCCTGAAGGATGATTTTGATCCTATGCAGAAGTGACACAGAAAGCTTTTGGTGACTGTATATGCAGCACTTCTGTTAAGTTGTTTCCTGTCTAAGTGCTTTAGCTTTCTGGGAAGCCATAACTTAAATTCTACGAATTTAGTGATCCATAGCTTTAGGATGACTTATATGTAACAGAACTGTGCTTTTCTGTGTTTGAAAAGCGTCCGGGTCCTTTCTTTACTTATTTATATGACACTTGGAGGAAGGCAACCTTCTTTATTCCGTTTTCAGGATTCAGTCAGATAGCATCTCAGGGCTGTTGGAGATCAGGCGTCTTTTTTATTCTATTAGAATTTCAGCAGAGGGAGGGGAAACAACTGTGGGGTACTGGAAGGCACACTGGAGTGGGAGATGAGAGAGCAGCTCTAGCAGTATTATTAACTTTCTCTCCATCTGAGGGCAATCAGTTTTCTCTCTAGTATGTGGTTCTCTTATTTGCAAACTGACAGGCCCAGGGACAAGGGAAAGAAGGAAGTTCCCCTTCATTAGTATTTTCCATAGACTGCTAGACACTGAAAATTCTTTAATATGTTGTCTTATTTGGTTTTCACAACTACCCTTAAAGCTAGAAATTAGAGTTAGGTCAACTTAAAGGCTGATTACTTAACATTTATCAGATGCTCTGATTGACAGTTTCCTGTATATTTAACCAGTTAGATGCAAAAAATGATGATTATTTAATTTTAAAAGTTTGTATAATGGGATTTAATATTTCAAATCATGAAGTTCATGGTATTGTTGGGGGTGGGGATAATGATTTTTTAAAAGAGGCTTAGATAAACTAGATATTTCAAATAGTGCTCAACAGAGCCCAAGAGTCCATGAAGGTGCCTCTGGAATTCTCAAAGTAGTGAGATGGTAGATGCCTTGACCACCAATTTCAATTATATGTACTATGTTTAATACATTGCATATATTGAGTTTTCATGTTTTTATTTATAATCTACATTTTTCCACTAAAAAGACATTTGAAAATTGTTAATAATCTCAAACATCCTGTCTGCCACCCACATGCCATATAGTATCCAGTTACCACAAGAAAATACTAAAAAGTAAGCATCTGCTGGGTTCTCTCATTAGAGCTCACCAATTTCTCACATGAATGTGAAACTGTCCATGAATTTCTTGCTCTTTCTATAGAAACAGACATTCTGGAATTCTCATGTTTCAAGGCATTTTGACTTCTATACACAAAGCCAGGTTGATCTGGACAGGGCCTGGATGAATCGCAAATGTGGAATGGCTGGATGAGTTTGTACCTCAGACGTGGTTATCCTAGGCAAAGCAAAAGTTCAGGGTGAAATCAGGACGGTTCTCTAAGTCACTTGAAACAGAAGTGAACTATTAGATTTGCCCCACTTAGATGAAACTTGGACAATCTCCAATTTCCCAGCTAATTAGGCAGCCCCTACTGCCCTGTGGAAGTTTCCAATACTGCATACTGTCATAAATATGGGTAAAGCACCCTATCTTGGCTGTGAAATCACTTGAAATTACAGTTTGGTGTCATTTTAGCACTCCTTGCTATCCATCTCCATTCCAGTTTATTCGTAAAGACAATGTAATACGAAAATCTCATAAAAGCATGAGATTTAAAGGCACCCAATCTTCACTAAACTGCTTTCCTAATCAATAATGCTTTTTAAAAGGAATTAGACAAACAAAACCATGCAACATCACAAGTCAGAATTTGCAGTAAAGCTGGGAACGTGACCTGGAGTAGGATCTATGTATTAATTCTTCCAAGCAGGCAGTGCATTCTGCCATCAGGGACACCATTGCCCTTACAACCACAAAACCTGTCAGTCAAGGGTGCCTCTGTCTTTTCCTCCTCCCAGGGCCCTTTCCACACTCTGGGTAAAAAGAGAAAGAATAAGAGCCACCTGGTTAGACTTTAGCAGAATTCCTTGCTGTTGGTGTTTTGTAGTCTCTAGAACATACAAGAATCATGTTTTTTTCCTTCTTTATTTGTTCAACAAATATTTATTTATGAAAAAACATTTTGGGGTGATGGATATATTTACTATATTTTGATTGTGACGATAGTTTCACTGATGTATACACACATGTGAAAACTCACAAATTGCATTCTTGAAATATGAGCAGTTTGTTGTATGTCAATTAGGCCTTAATAAAGCTGTTAAAATGTTTATTGAATACGTCTTTTGTGTCAGGCACTGTACTTGATGCTGGAAGTGCTGAGATAAATAAAGCCTCATGGTCTGCATCATGTTTGATTGTTTTGATTGTTTCTTATGTATGTGAGAAATGAATAAATATTGGCAATGGTTAAATCTAACATAAGTTAACAATTACATGTTCTTGTATTGTCATTGTGAGACAGGATATGTCGGTGTTGATAACATTTTACAGATTAGAAAATCGGGGGTCACACAGGTAGGGTGACTTGTAGCCACTCCTTGCCAGGGTAGTCTGGCCTTAGTTTAATAGAAAATCATCTTATCCAGGGCCAGACATATGGACCATTGACCATTACAGTTTCTATGTTCCTAGTGGCCCTTGGAGGTGCTGTTTCTGAGGCAACTCTAAGGAGCCAGTGGATCCCAAGGACCTGTTCTTTTTCTTCATTGATGAGAATTATTTGCTGAGTTAGTCTCATACACTGAATTTGTCCGTGGGTCTCAGGCACTTACCTCCATTTGCTATAATCTCATTTGTCTTTTCCTTTATTAGTTGCCACTCAACACCTGCTTTTTTTCTCTATTTCAGAGCAAACTTCTTAGCCTTTGACTTTCATCTTCCAGTGGCTTGGTTATAGTTTACCTGCCCAATAGAGAATCTCACTTTCTACCTAAAACCAGTGATTTCAAGATAAGCGGCCAGAGGGCAATTGGAACATCCCAGTATAATAATACTTTTTGTTAAATACTTTCTAAGTTCATACAGTAATTCTTTCCATTGGTGGATGCTTGCTTATTACTTAATATTGTTAAGTTCCTTTAAATAAAATGAGTGTAATGAGGATACCTGATTCACGGAGTTGTTACAAGGATTACATGAGACAAATCGTGCAGACAACTTAGAACCGTGCCTGGTCCATAGTTAGAAGTCAATATTGTTATCAGTTAATATACACAAAGCATTAAAATAAATAGTTAGATTATGAATAACAGTTTAGGTGGGAAAAGATTGGAGCAAAACATAAATGGATATAATGAAACTACTGCCTGCAAAGAGTTTGCAATCTATTATCTAATTTTAGTATATGGCATAATATGATTATTAAAATTATAAAAGCAAAATATACTAAAGGAAAAGTGAAATTTTAACTTAGGAATGGGGGATTGGGAAAAACTTCATGAAGAAGGTAGCATTTGAAGTGATCCCCAAAGAATAAGTCAGGTTTTGGCATGAGAGGTGAACAGGAATGCAGTGGGCATGAAAGGCCAATGGAACAACACAGAAAAAGCAGAGAAGTGGGAAAATGGTCCCAGACATTTGGAGGGAAACCAAATTGGTATGGTGTACCTATAGGTATCATAATAGGTAAAGTTATAAAGATAGGCTAAGACCAGATATCCAGCAGATTTCAGTGTGGAGACATCACAAGTACCAGTAAAAATCTCTTAGGATATACTGAGCCCAGTGTTAGAAGCAATTAGATGTGGTGTTTGTTAAAACTGGTGACAAAACTGATTCAGAAGTTGACTAGTATAGGTGGCAGTAAAATTTACTAGTTTGGAAACCAACTGATAGGATACAATAAGAAGAATATGGCATTGCTTCTGTGGTATACCTGCCAAAGAAGCACGACCTGAATCTAATAATAAGAAAACATCAAAACAATCCCAAATTGAGAGGCATTCTATAAAATAAGTAACCTGGGATGAGATATTCACGTATCAGGATCCTAAAAGTTAAAGACAGGCTAAAGGACTGTACATAAGGAGATTGAATAGACATAACTAAAAATAGCTCATGATTCTGAGCAGGGTACTTTTTACTACGAGAATGATATTATTGGGATGACCGACGAAGCTTGAATGGGATCTACGTATTATAGTTAAGTATCAATATTAATTTCCTGATTTTAATGATCACATCGTGGTCATATCAGGCTGGCAACTTAAATCAGATGATTAGGAGAAGGAGAAAACAGCTTTTTATACTGTAT
Source organism: Carlito syrichta (assembly GCF_000164805.1). NCBI lineage: Eukaryota > Metazoa > Chordata > Mammalia > Primates > Tarsiidae > Carlito > Carlito syrichta. The sequence continues at coordinate 63,771 of NW_007246148.1, read as the reverse complement.
TTGAAACTTTTCTGTAAGTTAAGATGACTTCAAAATATATATATATATAATTATAAAAGTGGGTTTTCCATGGAAAATACAATTGCAATGAAGTTGAATATTTATCCATTTTTTAAAAAAATTGATGGAGACTGGCTGCCATGGCTTCCTGGGAGGCCCCTTAGACTGCCAAACATCTGTGTGCAGAATGTGGCTCCACCTGTTTGGTCCAGGGAAACCATCATGGCAGAGGCTGCGATGACATTTTTAAAATAAAAAAAATTGATACATCATAATTGTTTATATGTATAGTGTATACATGTATACAATGTGTAATGACCACATCAGGTACTTGGGATATCCATCACCTCAAACATTCATCATTTGTTTGGGGAGAATCCCAAGTTTTCTCTTCTAGCTATTTTGAAATAAAATTATTTGGAAAAAAAATTCAAAATATCTAGAAGTTAAGATTTGCAATGTATTACCTTTTTTAAAAATTATCTTTTTATTTTGTGAAAGCTATACATTCACTTGCAGTGCTAAGTGCTCTTAATTCTAATTATTTTATTTTATCTTTTAACTTTAAAATTTTTTATTTTAAAATTGTGGGTTACATTTTAAGGTTAGGTATACAAATATTCACTGTGCAGTTACCCTTGTTGATGAGATGTGACTCCCCTTCCCCAGGCAGATTTCCACTACTGCCAATCCCACCTCCCCGCCCTCCTCCCCACCATTTCCTGCTACTGTCAATCCTTTTCTTATAGTATTGTGGTAGTTGTTCAAGGTCCACTTATGAGTGAGAACATGTGATACTCAGTTCTTTGTTTCTGTGAATTTTTACTCCGTATTATAGATTCTAACTCCATCTAGGTTGCTGTGAAGTTCATGATTTTGTTCCTCTTTATGACTGTGTAATATTCCATTGTGTAAATGTGCCACATTTTTTTTATCGAGTCCTCTTTTGATGGGCAGCACGGTTGCTTCCATATTCTTGCTCCTGTGAACAATGCTGCAATAAACATACGAGTGCAGTTATCTTTTTTATAGAGTGATTTGAGTTCTTCTGGGTATATTCCCAGTAGGGGGATGGCAGGGTCACATGGAAGGTCAATTTTTAGCACTTTTAGGAATCACCACACTATTTTCTACAGAGGCTGTACTAGTTTGTACTCCCACCAATTGTATAGAAGTGTTCCCTTTTTTCCACATCCTCTCCAACATCTGTTATTTTTTGAGTTATTGATGATGGCTATTCTGACTGGAGTTAGGTGGTATCTCAGTGTAGTTTTAATTTGCATCTCCTTGATGACTAATGAAGCTGAACATTTTTTCATGTATCTGTTGGCTGCTCATATGTCTTCTTTTGAGAACTTTGCCAAAGGCCTTTTTCAGTGTAAGGAGGTTTTTGACAGATTATCTTGGGTTTTCAAGGTACACAATCGTATCATCTGCAAAGAGAGATAACTTGACTTCCTCTTTTCCTATTTGGATACCCCTTATTGCTTTCTCTTGTCTGATTGTTCTAGCTAGGACTTCCAAAACTATGTTGAAAAGGAGGGGTGAGAGTGGGCATCCTTGTCTTCTTCCAGTTTTCGGGGGAAATGGTTCCACTTTCGGTCTGTTTAGAAGTATACTGGCTGTGGGATTCTAGTAGATGGGTCTTGCTATTTTGTAGTATGTTCCATCTATGTCTAGATATTAGAGGGTTTTTATCAAAAAAAAGGGTGCTGGACTTTATCAAAAGCTTTTTCTGCATCTAATGATATAATGATGTGGTTTTTGTTTTTACATCTGTTGGTGTATTTAATTGCATTTATGGTCTTACGAATGTGAACCAGGCTTGCATCCCGGGGATGAAGCCTACTCGGTCATGTTGGATGATTTTTGAGATGTATTGTTGAATCCGATTTGCTAGGATCTTGTTGAGAATTTTAGCATCTATGTTCGTCAAGACTATTGGCCTGTAGTTCTCTTTCTTTGTTGGGTTTTTACCTGGCTTGGGTATCTATGTATGTTAGCTTCATAAAATGATTTGAGGAGAGTTCCATTTATCTCAATCACCTGGAATATATTAATAGAATTGGTATCTGTTCCTCCTTGTGTGTTTTATAGAATTCTGCTGGAAAGTCATCTGGTCCAGGGCTTTTTTTTTTTGTAGATAGTTTTCTTATGACATAGTCAATTTCCTCATTGTAATTGGTCTATTTAGGTTCTCAATTTCTTCTTTTTTCAACCTAGGGAGGTTGTGCGATGCCTGAAAGTCCTCCATTTCCTTTAGGTTTTGAAGTTTGTTTCCATATAAGTGTACATAATAGTCTCTGATAATCTTTTGTATTTCTTTAGGGTCAGATGTGACTTCATCTTTTGTATTTCTGATTGTGTTTATATGGGCTTTTTCTCTCTTTTTCTTGGTCAGTCTAGCCAGGGGGCCGTCAATCTTGTTTATCCTTTCAAAGAACAAGCTTTTTGTTTTGTTGATTTTTTTGTATTATCTTTTTGTCTTCTATGTCCCGGATTTGGGCTTTTATTTTGGTGATTTGGATTCTTCTGCTGAAGTTAGAGTTTTGATGGTCTTGCTTTTCCAGCTTCCTTAAGTGACTTGTTAGGCTATTAACTTGTGATCTTTCCATTTTCTTCATGTTCATTTGTAGAGATATGAATTCCCCTCTTACTACTGCTTTCATGGCACCCCAGAGATTTTTGTAAGATGCTTCTTCATTTTCATTTGTTTTCAGATATCTTTTAATCTCTTTTTTTATTTCCATGTTGACCCAGGAGTTGCTTAGCATCATGCTGTTTAGTGTCCGTGTCTTTGTGGATTTTGGGGGAACTTTGTTGATGTTGATATTTATTTTTATTCCACTGTGGTCTGAGAAGGTGCATGGCAAAATTTCAATTTTGTGAAATCTGTTTATGTTTGATTTATGGCCAAGGATGTGGTCTACCTTAGAGTACATTCCATGTGGTGATGAGTAGAATGTATAATCTGTGCTCATTGGGTGAAGTGTTCTGTAGGTATCAATTAAGTCCATTTGATCAAGAGTCACATTGAGGTTCTGGATTCAGCATTAGGTATGCATTGTTCATTATGCAGGTATCCTTGTTGATGAGGTGTCACCCCTCCCCCACAGATTCCCTCTAATGCCAATCTGCCTCCTCCCTGCTCCCCCCTGGCAATTTTCCTGCTACTGCCAATTCTTTTCTTATGGTATTACAATAATTTTTCAAGGTCCACTTATGAGTGAGAATATATGGTACTCAGTTCTTTGTTTCTGTGATAGATCTCTCAGTATTATAGATGCTAAGTCCATCCTGATTGCTGTGAAGTTCATGATTTTGCCCTTTTTTATGGCTGCATAATTTTCCATCATGTATATGTACTGCATTGTTTAAATCCAGTCCTCTTTCAATGGGCAATATGGTTGTTTCCATGTTCTTACTATTGTGAACAATGCTGCAATAATCATACGTATGCAGGTATCTTTTTCATAGGGTGATTTGGGTTCCTCTGGGTATATTCCCAGTAGGGGTATTGCAGGGTCAAATGGAAGGTCGATGTTTAGATCTTTTTGGAATCGCCACACTGTTTTCCACAGAGGCTGTACTAGCTTACATTCCCACCAACAATGTAGAAATATTCTTTTTTCCCCACATCCTCTCCAGTATCTGTTGTTTTTTGAGTTATTGATGATGTCTATCAAACTGGAGTTAGGTGGTATCTCAGTGTGGTTTTAATTTGTAGAAACGCATTACCTTTTGAGAAACCACACAAAAAGAAGGAATACTGTGAATGCTCTCCTACTTCGGATTCTTCTGTCATATACTGTGAGCTTTGGTCCCCTCATCTTGCCATTAGTAGTAGAGGACAGAGAGAAATAAAAATGTGGTCCAATTGCAATATGTTAATTGACACATGGGCTACTCTTCCTCTGCTAGTAAGAAACATTCACAGGCCTAGGCAACATAGCAATACCTTGTTTCTGCAAAAAATATTTTAAAATTTATCTGAGCATAGTGGTGCACACATTTAATCCAAGCTACTCAGGAAGCTGAGGGGGGAGGAACAATTGCTTGAGTTCGCGAGTTTGAGATTACCGTGAACCATGAATGCACTACTGCACTCCAACCTGGGAAACAAAATGAGACCCTGTCTCTAAAAACAAACAGAAAACATTAGCAGGTGTATTTGTGCCTTACTTTATATATTTTGATGAGCCCTAGGGAACCTAGAAAATAGTTTATCTTGCTTCTCCTCTTTACCCCAGTATAATCAAACAAGCTCTAAATCAGGAGTTGAAATGTATTGGGACCGCCTACTCTAAGTGAGGTTTCAGTAAGCGATTTCTCCTTTCAGCATTGTTAGGGAATGCCCACGTTCTCAAGACCTGTCACAATGGGAAAAAAATTTAGAACACTGTCAATACCCACTCCACACCACAATCACTGCCATTTCTACCACCACCACCATCCCTACAATCTGCCACCCAGGCTGTGGTAGCATCTTTCTTTCTTAAAAGCTCGAGAAGTGTGCTACCTTGCCCAATTAGCTGAACCGCCTCCCAGTATTCAGTCTTTGTAGTTTTAAGAGCCAATGATTAAATCCCTCAGTCCGTTGCTGTTAAGCATTTTGAACTATCTATACTAACATATTTTTAAAGTTTTAAATACAGGTAAATTTTGAGCCTCCCTTTGGTCCCCTCTTCTCTTGGTTTGAGATCAGGTACCCTTATTGATGTTATGTGCGCCCACCCCCGACAGTGTCCCACCACAGTCAAGTCCTTTCTTAAAGTATTATGGTAAATGTTCAGGGTCTGCTTATGAGTGAGAACATGTGGTGCTCAGTTCTTTTGTTTCTGAGATCATGGAGTATTATAGACTCTAAATCCATTCAAGTTGCTGCAAAGTCCATCATTTTGTCCTTCTTTATGACTGCATAGTACTCCATTGTGTTTATGTACCACATGTTTTTTTTACCCAGTCTAATTTCCATACCCAGCATGATTGGTTGCATGTTTTTGCTATTGTGAATAATGCTGTGATAAACAAGCATGTGCAGGTATCTTTTTCATAGAATGATTTGAGTTCCTCTAGGCGTATTCCCAGAAAAGGGATTACTGGGCCGTATGGAAGGTCAGTTTTTAGATCTTTTAGAAATTGCCACACTGTTTTCCAAAGAGGTTGTACTATTTCATGCTCCCACCTACAGTGTAGAAACAAAGCGGGAGGTATCAGACTTCCATATTCTAAACTTCACTGTAAGACTGCAATAATCAAAACAGCCTTGCAATGAAACAAGAAGAGGCATATAGACCAATGGGATAGGAAAGATATTCCAGAAGAAAACCCTCAATTTCTCAACCAAATCATCTTCGACAAAGCCTCCACCAACAACCACTGGGGAATGGAAAATCTGTTCAGTAAATGCTGCTCGGAAAACTGGCTGACCAATTGAAGAAGATGGAAACAGGATTCCTAACTATCACCATACACAAAAATCAACTCTAACTGGATCCAAGACCTAAACATAAAAGCTCAAACTAGAAGAATCTTAGAAAACACAGGAGACACCCTTAATGGGAATCAGAATAGGCAATAAATTCCTGATCAAGATCCCAGATGCCGAGGCCATAAGAGATAAGATAGACAAGTGGGAACTCATCAAACTGAAAATCTTCTGTAAAGCAAAAGAAACCATCAAGAAAGTAGACAGACAGCCCACAGAATGGGGAAAAATTGCCTACTGTACATCTGACAAAGGCCTAACATCTAGGATCTAGAAGGAACTCAAATGTGCTGAAAACAAAAAAACAAGCAGTCCCATTAAAAGTGGGCAAAAGATATAAATAGATACTTCTCAAAAGAAGACAAATGATCAGTCAACAGATACATGAAAAGATGTTCAGTCTCACTAATCATCAAAGAAATGCAAATCAAAACCATACTGAGATACCAACAAACTCCAGTCAGGATGGCCATCAGTAATAACTCAAAAAACAACAGATGCTGGTGAAAATGTAGAGAAAAGGGAATGCTTCTACATTTTTAAAAAATGTGTGCTTACTGTGTAGCAGGCACGATGTTATGTGCTTTACATGTATTAGTTTATTTGACTGCCATGAAATCCTATTAGGGGCATAGTGCTTTTATATAGTTTTATATATGAGGATGCTGAAATTTGGTGATAGAAAGTTACTTGCTCAAGTCACACATCTCATTAGTTGTACAGTTGGGATTCGAGCCCACATCAATTTGACCCCAAAGCTAAGATCTCCACCACTTTGCTATACTGTCTTCCAGGAAATTTGGTCTTATCAAATCTGTATAAATTATGTACTGATCCCAACACCTCAGTCTAGCTCAGACTTTAGAGTCAGGCTCATCTGCTAGTGAGATCTCGAGCAAGTTATTTTAAGTCTTTGGGCTTCAATGAGCTCACTTGTAAAACAGGGATAATAACATTGCCTACCTCATAGGTGGAGGTGAGTTATAAATGAATTTACATGTGTGAAGCATTTAGAATGAGGCCCCACACGTGGTAAGTACTGTGTACAGGATAGCTCTTACAATTATATAAGTTAGAATATGCCACAGGGAGCACTGTATCCTCTGAAATAGTAGTCAGACAATGATAATCTATCAGACCCTGGTTATCCCATTAGGCAGATGTTACATTTTGCTGTCGACATCAGCATAATAAATTTAGGAGTTCTGTTCTATTCATGGATGGTCTTCTATAAAATTAGAGAAACTTTGTTTTGTTCTGATGATTTTTGTAAATCATTTAATCCACAAGTATTATAGAGAAACTCCTGCCTAAGTGTGAGAACTTTACAAAAGAAGTATGAAGTAGTTGCCCTGCCTTCAAGAAGCCATCATTCCAGTCAAATAAACTATCATGGAAGAAATGACAATGAGGACTGCTGGGCAGCATATAATTAAGTGCTTAGTGATATGATATGTATTTGAATAGATGTAAAAGTTCAGCAGACAGGAAAGAGGAGAATTGGAATCAATATTTACGTCAAAGTCAATTGATGAGAATATTCACTCCCAAAGCATGCAACAGAGTTAACTACTTGAAAGTTAGCCAAAGCCAAAGTCAGCCCATCCCAGTGTGCACTGGGACAAATGTCACCTAGCTAGTCTCCCATGCAACTCAGCAGCCTCTCATTCTCTCTCAGAACTGTTTTCTAGGCAGTCCCTCTCACTATTTATTCCCTTACCCTGTGTTCTGTTTCTTCATAGTACTTATCACTACATGACTTGATCATATATTTACTAGTTTTGTGTCTTCTCTGTTTCTACCACTGGATTATCAGAACCTTAATAGCAGGAACTTTGCTCCATTCATTGATGAATTTCCAGTCCCCACAAGAGTGCCTAGAACCTAATGTTGCCCCGAACTATCCCAGATCTTTGCATGTGGATATACTTTAGAAAATTACACAAAGCTAGATCCCTCACACATCATCTGTTTGGTGACCCTGCTTGAAGGAACAACTTGGAAACTGGACACTTAGGGGGAAGGGGAAGAGACAACTCTAATCTTTGCAGTGTCTGCTGCAGGGCATTGATTCCATTGTCCTTTAACCCTCTGGCACTGGGCTGATATTGTATTACTGGTAATGAAGAAAGAAGTCTGCCAAGAATTGCAAATGGCTGGAAGTCACTATTAGAAGCCTTTTCACAATAAAATGATAAGGACTCAAGATTGATTTAATAAAGAATGGCAAAACAATTCTTGATGCCCAATTTAGGTCTAATACCCATATTCACAGACTTACTCAGGGTATTTCAACAATATGTAGTCTCCTTACAAGCCCCAATAATTTCTGTGATGGACATAACTCACTTCTCATGACAACAGGGAAATTTGCTCATGAGTGGGGTTAGTATTTGATTTCACATGGGTCAGTAAAGTTTTCTGCAAATGACCAGATGGTAAATATTGTAGGTTTTGCAAGCTGTATAGTTTCTGTTACAATTACTCACTTGTGTCATTGTTGTGTGACAGTGGCAATGGACCATACATAAATGAATGGGTGTGGCTGCGTGCCAATGAAACTTCACTCACAAAAATAGACAGTGTCCAGATTCGACCATGTGCTATAATTTGTGGATTTCTGGTATATAGCATAAAATGACTGAAATTTTGCTGCTCATCAAAATAATGCTCCTGTTTTCAAAGCTATGGAAAGTCAAGCTTTCCTGAAAAATGTTGTTCCCGGACCCACATTATTATTATTAGCAGTAGTATAGTAGCATGGCATTGTGTATTCAAACAAACAAGATAAATAAATAAATCTCTCTCATTATTCCTTTTAAGGGATCCATATTACCAACACTGAACCAAAATGATGCCAACTTGCAACTCTTTAATTACTTCTCTTGAGTATATTGGCTCATAAATTTTTTGATAAAGAGCAAAGAAGAAATTGCCTTACAGAGTGTCTCCCTGAGTGACGAAATGGCATTGATAGAAGAGGACTAGACTCTGTATCTGGAGCTCGGCTTCTTGTCCACGTCTCTGGCCCTGACAGACCCAGTGACCCTTCAGAGTAATTTCATTTCTCTGATGTGACAACTCCTTTGTTACCTACTTTATGTAATTGCCATGAGAATAAACTAAAAATACAAAAATAAAAAGAGATAGCATTTTGTAAAAAAAAGTTAAATTGAAGCTAAATTCAGCTTTATTGGAGACAGAGTATTGTCACAGATAATTTTCCAAGAAGCCAGAAAGATGAGAGTCATGTTTTTCTGCATAGATGGAAATGTTACAACTGGAAGAGAACACTGAACCCTTATGAAGCATAGGAATCAGGACAGAACAGGGCAAAGGTCGGCAGATGAAGCTGGGACAGTTCCAAGCTTTCCCGTTAGACTGGCCAGTTGTTGTGCCATTTATATCTAAATTGATTCCTTTCACTTTTAGTTTCTTCCCGGCAAGTTTATTGGAAAAAGCAGGTACTCATTACTGAATTTCCTTGTTTATTTTCCCCCAGATCTATTAAATCAGTACACAGCAGTCAGAAATCTCTGACACTAAAGCAAGTGATTTATTTATCTGTATTTATATATTGCATCTGGCTTGATAGGCTTCATCTCTATGTTAAAAACACCAAGCCCTTTAAATTTGATTTTACTACAGATAGAAAAAGGACAAAATAGCTATATAGGAGGAGGTAGATGAGATTGAAGGGGAGCAATTCTCTGACAAGTTTAAATGTTAGTGCTTTATAAAAAATACATCAAAATATATAGGGTCTGAACATGGCATAAGAGGCCAGACTTTTATAAATACTTACAGTAAACTCTTTGTTGGGTTTAAACCTAAAGAGAGAGTTCACTCACTCTTGACCTTTGTCTTGTCATTTGTAAAATTAAAGGATTTAATTTGACGTGTTCTGAGCCTTCTTCCTCCACTCACTGTCTGCAAAATAATTCAGTCACATGATGCGCAAACCAATAAAGCTTACTGTGGATTTCATCATTTATTTGTCGGGGAAGCATTTATTGAGGTGCTGCTATAAGCTAGACACTGGAAGTACAAGGGTAGACAAAGACAGACTCATGTCCTTGACTTCTTGTATCCCATGAAGTAGAGGAAATCTCTCTCCTCCCTTCCATGAATCAGTGAAGCAGAAGGGCTTCAACATTTTCATTGCTTAATTGCTATTTGAGCTTGTTCTTTTGAATAGGAAACATTTTTCCTGAGTCCTAAGACAGCAATGACTTGGTCTAGAAGCAGATTTTGTTGTGATAGTGAACATAAAGTGCAGGTGTGCCTCTTGAAGCTGTTTTTGACTTAATTACTAGTAGCTAGAGTTTCCAGTTTGAGGTCAAGGGTTGTCAGGCTTCTAGACCTTAACAGCTCAGGGACTGTAGGTAACTATATAATCTCACCAGAGGCCTTGAGTCTAACTGGCTTTACCTGTAGACTGGGTCAAGAAGAGTAGGACTAGTGCCCAATTTACCTGGAGAGAGAAGGGAGAGGCTCGAGTAGACTCTCCAGGGAAAAAGACATAGCCTAGAGCTCCAGAAAGCATAAGCTGTGAAATAAATGGGTACAATAGCACAGAAATGTCCCAAAGGGCTGGAAGGGCTAGGAGAAATGGGTAGGAAATGGAAACAAGGAAAGATCAAGAACAGTTTTCTGGGTTCATAATAGACAAGCAGAATTCATGCCGGGGTTACATTAGAGTTGGGAAAGTTTAAAAATCATTCACTGGCATGCACCTGTTGAGTTACTCATTTTCACCAAGTACTTCACTGGATCCAGAAGATACAGAGATCAATTAGACTTTACCTTTGCTCTCTACAAGCTCATGGTCCAGCAAAGGAGACAGATGCATAAATGTTTAGTACATGACGTGGCACAAGAGTTTGTTGTAGATCAGACAAAGGATGATGGTGGCACAGAGAGAGAGAGAGAGAGAGAGAGAGACAGAGACAGAGACAGAGAGAGACAGAGAGAGAGGAAAGTGGAGGAATAAATGCAATATTAACAAGGGAGATGAGGCCACACTTGGTAATGGATTGGATGTAAAGGCACAGGGAATAGTCAGGGATAAACTTCAGCCTTCTTTCTTGGGCCACTAAGTGGATGGTGATGCCATTCACTGGGAAAGGGTGAACCCAGGAGTTTGAACCAAGTACAGAAACTGTTGAGTAAGGGACATGAGCCTGGTGAGGCACAACTTGGTGTGAAGCTCCAGGGGTGACCAAAGGAGCTGACTGTGGTACTGATTTTTCTGTTCCCAGCTTTGTTTCTACCTGAAGATATCTGTTTGTGTGTCATACCCTGAGGAAAAAAGAATGTGATTCTTTTTGAGGAATGACTAGAAGCTGGAAATGGTCTTCTATCTGACACAGTGAGAGTTAAACCAAGTGTGTGTGCAGGAAGTAAAGTCTAGTCCTTCCTATTTTGGGAATTCCAATCCTTGAGTAATGTTCTGAGGTTTCTAAAGGGATTAATGAGATCTACTTGGGGATATTTCAGTTCCATATCTCAGCTCACAGATATATGTATAGTGTTTGTCTCTCATCTGCAAAGCTCTGCCCCATCTGTGACACATTGACATTTTGAGATTGTCCATCTCTTGAAGGCTTCTTTTTTTCAATTTATTTTATTTTAAAGATGTGGGGTACAATTCAGGATTAGGTATCCAAGTGATCATCGTACAGGTAACATTTGGGTCTCCCTTTGATCCCCACTTTGCCTGTTTTGAGATTAGGTACCCTTATTGATGTTTTGTTTGCCCCTCCTCCGTCCCCTGGCAGTTTCTGACTATTGCCAATCCCTTTCTTATAGTATTATGGTAAATGTTCAGGGTCCGCTTATGAGTGAGAACATGTGGTACTCAGTTCTTTGTTTCTGTGGCAAATCACTATTACAGATTCTAAATCCAACCAAGTTGCTGTGAAGAAGGGTGGTAAGGGGAAGATTAGAGATCTCAATTTCAGTGCTAGCTCTGACATTACATAGTTGTGTGACCTTAGACAAGCTTTCTTTTTTTCTAGACCTCGGTTGCTTAGTATGCAAAATAATGGTTTAGCCAAGATGGTCACCTGGAACTCTTCCAATTAGACATTTGGGGCTTGCTTCTTTCAAAGTCTGATCCAAGGACCACTGGCTAGAAACTTGTAAATAACTCAGATTCCTGAACCTTATCACTGACCTCCTAAATCAGAAATTATGAAGGTGAGATACTGGCAGCTGTATTCACCACCCCCACACAAAGTTTTGAACCAAGGTTCTAGTATTCTACATGATGGAACTGTACATGATCAGTTGGCATATAGAGAGTATAAAGAAATGGTTCCCATCTCCTTTTCAGGGAAGTTGCAGCATTTTTGTGATGGCAGGACTGTTCCTACCACATCTCCACCATTGCGCTTGAGGCCCGTTGAGATTTCCCTGCCAGATTTCTTAGGCATATGGTCAGGAAGACAGTCAGCTCAGTGGTTGGTGCTGGAAGAAGCTGAGGCTCTCAAAGGGAGTGGCCCGACTTTTTAAGATTGCAGGGTTTACTGCTCTGACAACTGAGAGGAGACAGCCTGCCCCTGTTACAGCTGCCCATCCAGCACCCATCTTCTTAAGCAGCTGCCTTTGTTGGAGCTGCTAGTTCAGACTACACGTTACTATTACTGTTGACTAAAGAACTTCTGTACTCAGTCTAAGCACTGCCTCTGTAACCTGTCTCCTCACAAAATTTTCTGCTCCATCCCAGTACATTGCATAGAGTTGGTAGTAAACATATTGTGTGCAACACACCCAGAGTGCATTGATAGCTTCTCTCTGTTGACTCATAGAGTACTTTGCTCTTCCATCCAACAATCTAAAGTTGAAGACCTCCAACAATGGTCAAAGTCAAAAGGCCAAGATGCAGAGTTAACCTCTGGCTAGTTTGGTGAAAGACAGTTATTTAAGCCTGGAAATAGATTAACAAATAAAGTGGCAAAAAGATTACTTTTATTCATTGTGGGAAAGATGTAGGTGTTGTCTTCCAGGGAAGCTTTGAAGGTCTATTACCTAGTAGTCTAGATGACTTTCAGACTGACAGGCCCTTGGTAATCTTCCTTCCAAATAATGCAAAACATGTTGCCACAGTTTTTTTCAGAGAGTCTCAGGGATCTCCAGTCATCTAAAGAGAATGAAAGAAGAGTGGAATTTAGTTGTCAAACATAAGCTAGTGTCCCAAATTAAGGTGCACACCCTCTCCTATGGAGAGCAATCTTTCTGAGTTTGATTTGCTGAAAGTTATGAATACAAGATGGGGAGGTCTTATAAATAAAATTTAAAACAGCAACATACCTCTCCTGTGGTATTTCTTAAAAATTAAAAGTGTGTTTTTCCTTTCACAGCCCTCCCCTGAGGGGAGAAATCAGTGTTAAAGTAGTTTTACAGTTTCTGGCCAAGGCCACTAGTTTCTGCTCAGAGTAAATGTCAAATAAGGCACATACCCATCGTTCAATGGTTGGATGAAAAGTTTTAATTACAAATAAGTAATGTATTGAGATAAAAAAATAAGTCAAAACAAAGGCCAAAAGACAATGCATTGTCAGTGAAATAAGGGCCATTTTACACCTGTTGGAAAACTAGCTAGTTATTAATCTGCCCTGACAGGAAGAAAGCAGTTTTGTACCTGACAGGCTTGATAAATGTAGCAAACAGAAGCCCTACATTTTAAAATCAATATGGAATGTTTTTCAGGGCAAACCTGCATCAAGTTGACATACTATACACAACAGTTAACAATCAGCATGGAGACTAATTGTTCCAATGAGCTCCAGGAGGGGAAAATTTAAATTACAAGAGAGAAGATAGAGTGAGACAACGTTGATAAAAACAAAATGGCCTTGGCTTGATTCAAATAAACTTTTCTCTAATAAAAAAGAATATCTGGAATGTGAAAAGGACTTGTTATGGCACAAAGCAATAAAATTCAGGCAAGAAATTAGCAAGCATTTAGTGGGAGCGATTTATGGCTAGTATACAATGCATGGCTAAAAGTGCAAACTATGAATCAGAATCACACACAGCTATAGGTGCAGAAGCACTAACATGATAGTGGAATCATTCAGGCTAGGGACATCCAGGTAGAGACATTCAGCTTTTATTTTGCCTGGATCCATTTATTTATTTAACAATTATTATGAATTCTAGAGAGTCACTGATGAACAGAACAGTGTCCCTGCCTTTGAGGGGCTCACAGTAGAGTAAATAAGATAGATATACAGACAGAAATTTACACTACCACACAACAAGGGCTGTGATTAAATGAGGGGCATGTGCTGTGGGAGCATAAAGCAGTGGCACCAAGTCCAACCTGTTTGGAGGAGAATCCAAGGGACTTTCCTAGAGGAAAGCAGAATCATGTAATAACTTTGATTCAGGCTCTGGAGCGAGATAGCCCTGCGTTCATATCAAGGTTTTGCTACTTACTATTGTGTATGACTTTGAACAAGGCCCTAATTTCTTTGAGCCTTGGTTACCTAATTTCCAAAATGGGAACAATCATAGCACCTATCTTATAGGGGTGTACAGATTAAATGAACATCTCATGGAATGTTCTGTCATCCACAAATGTCCAGAAAAGAAAAGAGAATGTATTTTTTATCCCGTTCTTTTTTTAAGCAGCGGGTGCTATAGACAGTAAGGAAGTGTTCTTCTAATGCACAAGTTCTAGGGCTTCTGCCATCCTATTTCCATAAGAGGATAAAAAGGGAACAATGTTTTTAGAAGTCTTTCACTGAACTTGCTTGACCAGATTTGGAAAACCAATCCCACAACTGCTACTGACATCTGCTGCTCTTTGTTTTACTAAAGCTGGCTTCTACATATGAGCCTTAGAGAAAGCTGATCTTTAAATGCACATGCATTCACAAACATATATATGCACTTGCTATACACATACACACATATATCTTATCATGGGTCTTCTGTCAGGTTCTTTCACATGTTTTCTTTCATTGTATTCTCACAGTAAAACTGAGTGAAAATTGTTGCTGTCTTTCATTTACAGATGAGGAATAGGAGGCTCAGAGGTTAATTTTAATGCTGTAATGGTTAATTTTATAGGTCAACTTGACTGGCCCTTGGGGTGCCCAGATATTTGGTCAAACATTATTCTGGGTGTTTCTGTGAGGGTGCTTTTGGTCGAGATCAACATACTAATCAGTAGAGTAAAGCAAATTACCCTTCATAATGTGTGTGAGACTCATCCAATCAGTTGAATGCCTGAATAGAACAAATTGACCAACCTTCCACCCTTAAAAAGTAATTCTCAAATAGCCTTCAGAGTTTATTTATACCATGTATCACCCCCTGCTGACCTTCAGAATGAAACTGTACCATTCACTCTCCTTATTCTCCAGTGTTCCAGCCCAAACCTCGGATTTGGGTTTGCTAACCTCCACAATTGTATAAGCCAAATATTTAAAATAAATAAACAAAAAAAAATTTTTTTTGATGTGCGTTTGAGTTCTCTTTCTCTGGAAAATCCTTACTAATATGGTCGCATATTCTATTTTGTTAAATTATTTAAAAAGTATCATAGGACTTAAATATTATTATCCACATTTAACGGACAAAACAATGAGGTACAGGGAGACTAACTAACTTGCCTAAGACCTAAGTTAACCTATGGATACATTTTCCCATTTCCAGACTGATTTAAGATGCTTGTTTAAATTCCAGGTTTGCACAGAGCAAAAAGTTACCTGTGGCTTAGAAGTGTTAACAAAGATTTTAGGTTATGACAGCATCCAGCCAAAGCCAGAACAGCCACTGAAGGATGTGGCACACTACACACAGACATCCAAAACTGTCAGTCAAATGCAAAAAGAACCATCAAGTTGGGAGTACACTTCAGTGTTCACAAAAGTTGCTTCCTTATCCAAGTATGCATTTCTCCAACCTGAAATCTTGCTCTGCATAGCAAAGATAATCTTCCAGCAAATTCAGTTTTTCTTCTGTGATGAAATTCTGAATTTGGAAAAATTTTCTTTTTCTTGTCAAGGCTTGGCTGTTCTGGGTTAGGTATGACCCCCTATGAAGATACTAAATGAAAAGGGCCTCACAGGGCACTGGACAGAAAAGTGGAGTGCTATATCACAGAGAGGAAGGCTCAGATGAAAACAAGGTTAGATTTAATTAAGGAGTAGCCTGGCATCAGATTTTCTGGTAAATGGTATTTTCATCCACCATTTATTAAGAACCTATGTTGGTGGAGGTTTTTCTTTTTAAGAAACTTCCCCATGGCAGGTCTTTCTGCCAAGAATTTTCCTTTTTCTGTCTCTTCTTCTCGCTAATAAACTCTGTTAAAAAAAAAATCCTAGCCTGGCTCGGTGGCTCAGCCTGTAATCCCGCGCCTTTGCGAGGCTGAGGTGAGTGGATTGCCTGAGCCTGTGACCCGCCTGGGCAGCCAGACCTCATCTCTACAATAAATCAAAAAATCAGCCGGGCATGGTAGTGCATGCCTGTAATTCCGGCTACTTGGAAGGCTGAGACGGAAGGATCGCCGGAGCCCAGGCGAGGCTGCGGTGGCCGGGAGCGGTCACTGCACTCCAGTCCGGGTGACAGAGTGAGACTCCAACTAAAAAAAAAAAATCCTATGCTGGTAATGGTTACACTATCACTACTATACAAGAGATCCATGTAACAAAACTGTACTTGTATCTTTTAACTTCATACAAATAATTTTTTAAAGGAATTCCTACTGTGCCAGGCATGGAGAATTCAAAGACAAATTTTATTAAATTATTGTAAAAGTTCTATAAGATTTAAATATTATCCACATTTAACAGACACAGCAGTAAGTTACAGAGAGACTAACTTGTCTAAGACCCCTATGTTGATCCATGCTGGATATAGAGTGGCAAGTAATTCCATGTACCACAGGCTCCCAGGCCTAATGAGGTTCACAGTCTACTGGGCTATTCTACCTGTCCTCAAAGTCATCAGAGTGGGGAAAGAGGCTTGAAGCTGTGGAGTCACACGCCTCCCAACCTCCATGAGTTGGGCTCTTTTTCAACAATGTGCTGTGTCTGTCTTTTAGATTTTGAATTTACTCCCTCTCTTAGGAATATAACCCTATGGCTGGGGAAAGATGACTATATTTTCAATTATACAAAGCCGAATGCTTTGGAGAAAAAAATGACAGACACTATATTCAGACATGCAATATCCTCAGCCAGGAAGCAAGTCAGCCAGAGGGTGCAGTGACAGCCATCCATCTTCCCTAGCCCAACCCAAGAACAAACAATCTTCTCTGAATATTAAAAGTCTGGGAACAATTTAGAGGGAAAGTCTGCACTTGTTTCTCTTCCCTATCCTATTGAGTGAAATGCAATTCTGATGTTCAGAGATGTTTCTGCTAAGTAGATAATTCAGCCACATTTTTCAAAGGGCCTGCCATGGCTTTTTACCCTCCACAGCATCTAATACCTGTCAAACATTTTAGATTAGAATGAGTATGAAAAACACAGCCTCACTCAGCACTTCCTTTGCTCTGCAGGCCTGGGCCTACGATAAAAATCAGCCTTGGTGTTTAAATTTCCTACTGGGACTACCCGACCAATTGTATTCGCCTCACCCCCTTGTATTAAACGTCTACCTCATTCAGAAATAGTAAATCAGAAATGCCATTAATTTTGGAGTTGGGCAGTGATACTACTGACCTGCTGTTGACCTTGGGAAGTTACTTCACCTCTCTGAGATTCAATTTCCTTATCTTAATACTGGGCATAATAATTATTTTCTCTTTCCTCATAGGATTATGATGAAAGTCAACTGCGATCACATTTATAAGGGATCTGACACACAGTGGACACTGAGCTAATAGATGTCCATTCTCTTCATGTCTCTCATCTCACCCTAAAGATAGCCTGAGAGCAGACTCCTTCTCAGGACTTATACTTCTGTTTTGACCTGGACTTCCTTTCTTCTTCTGTATTCCCTTCATGTAACCAGGAAATTTCAAAATTCCTCCTGACCTTCTTTTGGGTATTAATTGCTTCATTTTGGTCTCTATTTTGCTGCCAATTAGGAGGTAAGGCATCCCTGCAGTATTAGTACAACCCAATCAAAATGAGCACATTCTATCATCATTGAGAGTCTGTATAATTTAACTGTTGCAAATCCGTCTATAATGAGAAAGTATCATGTTCCATATGAAAACAAATCTCCAGTAATTAGCCACTTCTTGTCACCAGTGTGTTCCAGCAGGTTGGCCAAATGGCTTGGGTCAGAGATTGGCAAAATTCCAAAGCCTCGGTCTGTTGGGAGTTCAGGCCTCTCAGCAGGTTAAAAGGAAATAATTTAGGAATGAGGGGGAGAACTCTCAGTACTTTTCATGCCATACCATAGGAGCAGCCTAACTCTCATCTCCCCTTGTGCAGCAGAAAGCCCCAATGCATTTTAGTCACCATCTCTTCCCATCCAACCTTCCTTAGTTCATCTACTAAACTGGTATGTCTGTTGCTAATCTACTGTGTGGCTTAGGAAATCCTCTTCCCTTCTCTGGGCACCAATCTTCTCTTAAACTGAGTAACCTGGAGGACGGTCAAGAGTAACTGCAATGTACTGCATTTGAATTATTTGTTGGTCCTCACCCCCACTCATCCATCAATACTTCCCCCAAAACCAACTCTGGGTAACTTAACAGTAGCAACAAAGGATTTTTTTGGCAGGATATTAGGGGGCTAGCAGATTCAATGGGAGGCTGAAATCATAGACTAGGGAATACATCAGAACCACGGCAGAAATTATTTGTGCTCAAGGTGCTGCTGCTTGCATGGATCAACCCCAATCATGTGCATTTTGTCCTTGTACCACTCTGCTAAATATTGAAAGTACTGGGAATGAGAGCCCGGTTGCCTGCATGTAGGTCACTTGGATAGACTGGGGCATTTGGGGTAAGGGCAAGGCAGAAGGAGCTTCCAGAAACACTTCCACAGTGAAAAAGAAGGCTTCCCTGATCACCTCTGCAACTTCAAATAGCAAGATTAAACTATTCCATTTATTGATCCATTAACAACAACATCAACATCAACCAACAACACAAATCTTCTGTCTTTCTACTTTGTTGGCTAAAAAGATGGAGTCTGAACCTTCCACTTACATCACCTCATCCACTTCCTCCAGCTGT
Organism: Carlito syrichta; assembly: GCF_000164805.1. NCBI lineage: Eukaryota > Metazoa > Chordata > Mammalia > Primates > Tarsiidae > Carlito > Carlito syrichta. Next base: position 45,133 of record NW_007246148.1, on the reverse strand, counting down.
GTCAGCTTGTTTCTTTAATTTTAATATTGTCTAGAATAAGGTTTATGCTTTGTTCTATAACCATGCTTAAGTTTTCCATCCTTTATTCTATAGATTGATTTTTAATTTCATCCTTAATTTTTTTCAGTGCAAAGTTTAAAATTTATTGTCCGGTTTACACACCAGTCAAGTTGATGTTACTCTAGTTATTTTGGTTGTCTAAAACTTGTTCTGTAGTAGAGTCCTCAGGAAGTGCTCAAGAAAGTTATATCTCCTGATTTTTTACATGTTGATTACAATTTGTACTCTTTGTACTTAGAAGTAAGTTTTGCTGGATATAGAATGCTTGGCTCCTGATTTTTTTTCTTAGATATCTTTAGTATATTATTCCTTTTTCTTCAGGCATAAAATCTGATGATAGTCTAAGTTATTTTTCCTTTGTGGTCTTTTTTTCCCTATAAGTTCATTAATTTCACCAGAATGTGCCTTTATGTTGTTAATGTGGAGGTCAGTATTCTCAGATACATAGTATGAACTTTCAATATGTAGTTTCAAAATAATTTTTTTTACTCAAAATTTTTTTTAAATTGTAGTTTTCAGTAGCAGTTGTGTTATGTTCTTTGCCCTCTTCTTCAGTAACTCATATTTAAATGTTCAGTATCCTTTGCTTATAGTCAATATTTATCCTTTTCTTTAAAACTCATTTTATCTTCATTTCTTTCTAATTTATTACAAGTTTCTTTTATCTTCCATTTTTAAAGGCACCACTGTGTTTAGCCACATTATTATTCTTCCTCGTTAGTCTTTGTTTTTCAAATGATTTTTTATTTTATTAATGATGCTTTTCTGAGTGTTTTAAATTCTGATATATATTGTTCTTCACATGCTATTTCTTTTTAAATAGCTTATAGCTTGTTTAAAATAATAAATTGTGATTTTGATCTGTTTTGCGAGTATATCTTTCTGGCATACTTTCATCATCTGTGGGATGTTATGCTTCTTTTTTTCTTACAATAACTTTGTATGAGATTTGACCTTGATAAACTTTGGTTTTCCATTTCAATGCTAAATTAATTTTACACTGTTTGTTGAAGTGTCTACAAGTATAGTGACTGGCTTTCTGATATTCCCTGGTTTTCTTCTCTTTACTACTATGATCTGGAGCTTTTTCTTTTTTGTCTCTGTTGTTCTTCTGCTGAATTTTGATTCTTTTATAATCAATTTGGAAGCCCTGGCCAATCATGTGGAGAGTCCATAGGCGTTAGATTGCTTCAGTTCCTTTAGTGGTCCTTTCAACTTTTCTTCTATGGAAGTCGTTTGCTTTCCTTTGTTTCTAGAGAGCTCACTAACCACTCTAACTCAGACTTTAATCTAGTCATGTTTCAGGTACCACAGTGTTATCCTAGGAATCTTCTTCACTACTCTTCTAGGATGGATCCAATGTCTTCCTCTTAGATGATTTGCCCTATTTATTGTTAATTATATCTGCAGGGAATGGCCTAAGAATGGGATTTAGGAAGATAAATTTTCTGCATTCTTACATGTGTTTTCAGTCTTTATTATGCTATGATATTTGACTAATAGAGTCAGTAAGATAAAATTCTTGTTTTCCATAGAACTTTGTATGTATGACTTCATTATATTCTAGCTTCCAGTGTTGTTGATGAGAGGTCTGCTGGCACTCTGATTCTTATTGCTTTCTAGGTGGCCAATTTTGTATCTATGGAAGCCTTTAGGATTTTCTCTTTATCTTTGCTATTCTGATATTTCTCAGCAATATGTGTGTGAGAAGGAATCATTTTTCATTCATTTTTGAGCACTTAATGGGTCCTGTTAAATCTGAAGATTTATGTTTTACCACTCTGGAAAATTATCCTTTATTTTATTTTTTTCATTTTCTGTATTCTCTTATTTTGGAACAGTATTTAGTCAGTTGTTGAACCTCCTGGTGTGAGTTTTTAAAAGTCAACTTTGTTGAAATATTGTTCAATTTAAAAAGATATATATTTTAAGTATACATTTCAATTAGGTTTAGTAAGTGTATATGCCCATATAAGCACCACCAATATAATCAAACTGTAGCATAATTTTATGATCACAATTTTTTGCATGCTTACTTACAGTTATTTCCCCCATCTCCATCTCCATTTAACAACTGACCTGTTTTCTGTCACTATAGATTACTTCAACCCGAGACCATCATATAAATGGGAGGATACAATGTGTACTTTTTTGTATCTGTCTACTTTTGCTTAGCCTAATATGTTTTGTTTTGTTTTGCTTTGTTTTGAGAGACATCCATGTTGTTGCATGTATCAATAGCTCATTGCCACTGCTATTCTATGGTATGGATATGCCACAAGTTATTTATCTGGATTGACTTTTTTTTTTAATCTCAGAGTTTATCAGTTGAGGATGTGCACTGGAGCCCATGACTTTTGCCCTCTGGCACCACACTTTTGATTGTATTATGTTACTTGGCAAAAGGGACGCTGAAGATGTCAGCAGTATTTTTATTCAACTGACCTTAAGATAAAAGGAAGATTCAAGATTATCTAGTGAGTCTAATAGAATCACATGAGCCTGTAAAAGCAGAAAAAGGAATCAGAGAAATGTGACAGAAGGGGAAGTCAAAGAGATTTCAAGTATGAGCAGAGTTCAGGTGTCTTTTCTGGCTTTGGAGATGGTGGAATACATGACCAAGGGATGTGATCAATCTCTAAAAGTTTAAAATGATCCCAGGTTTATCACTAATAAGAAAACGAGGATTTCAGTACAGCAATCTCAAGGGACTGAATTCTGAAAATAATCTGAAATAGACTGGAAGTGGATTATCTCTAGAGCTTCCCAATTATTGCCCAATTGACCAACCACTTGACTTCAACCTTGTGAGACAAGAGCCCAGTTTGGTCTTCCTGGACTTCTGACCTGAAGAACTATGAGGTAATACTTGGGTGTTGTTTTAAGCCACTAAATTTGTGAGAATGTTATGGCAACAATAGAAGATGAATATATCATTTAGAGTCAGACTGGCTGTATTAAAATTCTAGATCCATCACTTTGGAGCTAAGTGATTGCAGGCCTAAGGTCTCTCCATGTCTCAGTTTTCTCATCTATAAGGCTAGATACTAGGAATATGTACTTATTAAAGTTGCTAGGAGGATTACGTCAGTTTTATGTACGTGAAACACTAGGAGAAGTGCCTGGCACAGAGCAAACCCAATATTAAATGTTGGCCAATGCTATTATCATTTTTGTTTTTTTATTCAACTTCCTGAGAAATTTCTATCAACTTTATCTTCTAATCTTTTCATTAAATACACTATTTTGACAATCATTTTATTTTTTAGATTGCTTTTTTATTGTCTGTTCATTTCTTTTCATACTACCCTGTAAGTCTTTTGTTACTTGAATTATCCAGTTGATGGTTATTTTTAAAAATTTTAATCTGTACATTTAGTTTTTCTTATTCATATTTCATGCTTTTCTCAACAGTCAATGATAATTGGTTTTTCATTCATAGTAAAAAAAATAAGCAATAGAAAAACTGACTGGAAACTTCAGGCATATGGGATGTGGGGCTTATAACCAGGCTGGCTTTGCTTTTGGTAATGAAGCAAAAATCTGCCACTAGGAAGGGGACCCTAGGCATCTCACTGTCCAGACCATTTCTATGGTACCTGCAGACAGATCAGTTCCCTCCTAAGCTGCAGCTGCCTCTGAACAAATTCAAAGCTGTATTTCCTTATAACGACTACCATTTTGCTATCTGCTATCTATCATCATCCAGTAATTTGTTGCTATTTCTTCTCCAGTGATGGTCACTTTGCTAGTCTTCTTGTTTTGGGACATTTATGTCTATTTAATATTTTACTCTCATTTTTGTGGGCTTTCTAGATGCCCAGTTTACCATATTGAAACAGAAGCCTCCTGTCTGCCTCTCTACTCTCAACTTCATATTCTTATTCTTATAAATGTGTTTCAGCATTCCTATCCACTTCCTTTTCTCAGAAGAACTGATTTTTTTTATTTGTTCAAGGGTTATCCTCTACCTCTATGCCTTTATTCTTTTGGTCATAAGAAAATTAGTACTTGACAACTCTTTTCTTTTGCACATCCTCCCAAAAAACAAAATAAGCTATATAAGAGAAAGGCAAATTCACTACATGACACAAACTTCTTAACAAATCAACTCAAGCATGCTAGAGGAACCTGCTCTCCTTTGAGAGGTTGTACTTGTCTCTTGCCTGTGATTTCAAGTCTTTCCACCTGCCATGTTGAGTGACAGAAGCAAGAATAGAGAGTCACTTAGGATTTATCAGAGGTAAAATACAGAAAGAAATTGATTGTGTCTGTGAATGATGTGTCCATATATTTCTGGGTGCAGTCAAGTGCAAAGCTCACTGCCACAACTCCAAGTCTGCAATTATAAAAATTATAAAAAAATAGCCGGTCTCGGTGGCTCAGCCTGTAATCCCACGCCTTTGGGAGGCTGAGGTGAGTGGATTGCCTGAGCCCACGGATTCGAGACCCGCCTGGGCAGCGAGACCTCATCTGTACAATAAATTAAAAAATCAGCCGGGTGTGGTAGCGCATGTCGGTAATTCCAGCTACTTGGAAGGCTGAGGCGGAAGGATCGCCAGAGCCCAGCAGGTCGAGGCTGCGGTGGCCGGGAGCGGCTACTGCACTCCAATCTCAGCGACAGAGTGAGACTCCAACTCAAAAAAAAAAAAAAAAACCCAAACAACAACAAAAACAAACAAACAAAAAATATATTAAAAATTAGGATTTTTTCTTCTACTCCAATTTTGGTCTTCCATCTTAGATATGCCATTTTCTCAGACAGTTGCGCTTTCTGTCTCTCCTTATTAACACCTCTCTCTCACTCAACATTTGTAAATTCTTTGAAGAAATCCTGAGAAGAATAGAAGATAATAAGATGTAAGAAAAGAGTTGGTTTCAGGAGAAAGTGGAGCATCTACAGCATCAAACTATTCAGAGACTGAGTAGGATGGAACTGAGATACAATAGCATTGAATTAATGACATGAGATTATTGAAGATCTCAGTGAGAATTGTCTCTAGAATTTTTTTAAAATCATAAAGCCATAATACAGAAGGGTGAGGAGTAAACACCATGTGGAGAGGTTGAGGAGAGGCATCTAGGTGAAAAAAGGAGGAAATGGAAGGAGGCAGTGCTTTAAAAAGGTTACCTCCAAAATGGGTACAATTGGAGCATATTTGTGGGCAGATGATAAAAAGCCAGTAGAGAGAGGGCCAAACTGTATGTGGAAGAATATTCTAGAAACTTCGTTTCTTTCTGCCCTTAAATTTGGTGGTTCCCCTACATTTCTGTCTTTACTCTTCTTTTTTGTTCCTACATAGTCTCTGTCAAGTGTTTCAGTCATCCTCATAGTTTTGTCATCTTTCTATTAACAAATTCTCCATCTCCAGTTCCAGTTCATACCTTCCTCACAAGCTTCAGTTCAACACGTTGGATTACTCATTTAGTATGGATGTCTGACCAGCTCTCAAAGTCAGCGAGTCTCAAAGTACACTTCCCTGTGCCTCCAAGTCTGTCCTTTCTCTTGATTTCTATTTCTGTGAAACATTTATTGTCCAGATGCCACTGAACGAAATTCTGACATTGTTTTTGCTTCATTTTTTCCTGATTCTTCTTATTCAGTCATACACTAGATCCTGATAAACTTTCCCTTCACAGTGACTCCCAAAAATACCCCATTATTTTACCATTATCTTCATTGCCTCTGCCCTCTAACAGTCTCTCATAATCACTCACATGGAACCTTGGTGCCTCTGTTTCTACTACCTTTTTTTTCACTCTCCCCTCCACACAACTATCAACGGTTTCTTTTCTAAATGCTGCTTTCAACAGACCTCTGTCCTATTTAAAAGCAATCAACCAACCAAAAATTTCAGTGGTTGTCAGTACATTTAATAAAGTAAAATTCAATTACTTATCTTGGCAGTGAAGGTCCTTCACAATCTTGCCACTAGTTTTCCTTCAAAACTTTGTAGTTATGTTCATCTCCAAAGGAATTCCTTCATTCAGTCCACTTGAAGTGACCAAATGCATCATTTGTCAGCTCTCTACTCATGCTGTTTATCTAAACTGAAAAGTAGGAACTCTTTTACTCATTATTAACATTTACTAATTTTTTTCACCAATTCAGCCCTAATATAACTCCTACTTGCCCCACCCACCCTTCTTCCCAGGAGTAATGCCAAGAAAGCAATACTGAATTAAATAAGCTTTTTCTATTCATTTTAACCAAAATTATTGCAATGGATTGAATATTTGTGTCCCCCCAATTTCATGTTGAACCCTCATCTCAGTTTCATGATATTTGAAGATGGGCCTTTAGGAAATAAGTAGGTAATGAGGGTGGAATGGAGCCTTCATACATAGTATTAGTGCCCTAGTATCTTTCTGCCTTGTGAGAATAAAAATGTCAAATGTCTGCATCCTGGAAAATACACCACCCTAGAATCCAACCATGTTGGCACCCTGGCCTCAGACTTCCAGCCTCTGGAACTGTGAGCAATACATTTCTGTCATTTATAAGCCGCCCAGTTTATGGTACATTGTTATAACAACTTGAACTGACTAAAACAACAATTTACCTCATTTTATAGAATCCCATAGTGCCAATACTGAAAATTCCCGAAAAAATTATCCAGCACAACCTCCTCACTGCTCAGAAAATGGGGTCAATTGAGGAGGAGTGTCCTCCAATGATGATACAGTGAGTTGATGACTCAGAGGTAAGTCTAAAATCCAAATCTCTAGCATCTTAAGCCATTAATGCATTGACCACCACCTCAGCTGACAGCCTTGTTACTTCTTCTATGATTCTTCTATGTTACTGCCTTAGAGTATAAAAATGCAGTTGAGTTCCACATCCTCAATCTTTATTGAATTTTAGGAAAACAAGCAATATTTCTCTTACTGCTTTGAATACCCCACAGCACATTATCAATTGTTTTGGATATCATAGGATCAAGAAAATAATATTGCATGAACAAGAAATGATATATCATGATTTGACACAAGCCATTAATTTCCACTGTCTTATTAGCATATCATATCAATTAGCATTAGTAGTGGCCTTGAGTCCCTGAGCAGTCACAATGACAAAACACAATATTCCAATAGAAGTAGGTATACTTGGGGCTCTAATGCATATTTCATGAAATTTTTGAATAGCAGTACTGGAATTCCCCTTGAAGTTCATCTCCCCTTTTTTTTCTCATTTTTACTTATGGGAAAGATAAGATTTTTATCAAATATGCATAATATATGAGTGCCATGGTCATTACTAGAAATTAAGTCTCTAAATTCCTGAACCAAAGTTTTTCATAACCCAGGAGAGCACGTTACATACTATGATGATTATACATTTAAGCACATGGGGTTCAGAGTCTGATTGACCTGGCTCTGCCACTTGAACAAGTTAATTTATCTCAGTTGAGTGAGTCTCAATTTTTTCATTTGCAATAATAAGCCTGTTTGGGGAACTCTGGGGGCCAATCAAGAAAACAGCATTCTCTATAAGCTGTGGTGCGGTCTGTTTCATGCCTTCAGTGTGTGTCCTGAATTGCATGGAGAAGATCCAACTAACAGCTTTGTTCCAAGGCTATGAAGGCTCCTAAAAGTACAAAGAGGAGGTCATGGCCCATAATGTGTTATACACACTCTCAGACATTAAGGAGTAGGTACTGAAGTAATAAAACAGTATCCTGGGGTACTCACTCCTCCATGACATGCCCATTATGCAATTGTAAATAATGGCAGCTGAAAGTCACTGAGTGGAAGATGCTATCTTGTTCCCAAGGTACTTAATTGGAGCTGATAAGTGCTAGAATAGGTAGAGGAACTCTAAGGCCTTACAAAGGATTGCCAACCAAACTAAGAACAAGGAAAAATGGGGAAGTCTTCCAAAATAAAATAATTAGCGCCAACCCTTTGAGTAGCTGTGGCTACAGGGACAGAGCTGCTGGGGGAGATGCTGTCTCCTTCAGGTAGAGTTCAGGCAGATTAGGTCTTGGTACTTGGACATCAGAGACACTTTAAAAAAATCATGAATGGTTCAAATGCTGGAAAACATGGGAGGCAAGAAGAAATATGTATCATTATTTAATCCAATTCTGATTTAGTAAGTGTCAAGTCAAGTCTTGGGCTCAGATCTCAAAAAAGTGACAAAGGAAAGCTGTCATGTATTGAGCACCTACTATATGTAACAAATTACCACAAACCAGTAACTTTTAAATATTGCCCACTTATTATTGCAGGATTCTGTGGATCAGGAGTCTGAAGATGTTTTAACTTAATCCTTTGTTCAGGGTCTTACAGGTTACAATCGGGTTATCCTGCAGTCTCATTTGAGGTTTGGGTCTTCTTCCATGTTTATGTGGTTGTTGGAAGAATTCATTTTCTTGTAGCTTGCTTCTTCAAGGTCAGCAGGGGAGATATTTCTTCAGTTTCTTATTTCTATACTCTCTTTTCAGTGGTTCACCATATTAGATCAGACCCACCCAGAATAATCTATTTTGATTAACTTAAAGTCAAACTAATTAGGAACTTTGTATGTGCATTGCATCTTCAACTTTGCCATATAACATAAGAAAATCATAAGTGTGATATCCATTATATTTACAGATTCTGTCTGCACTCAAGGGAAGGGATTATATAGTAAGAGGTGGAAATATTGGAGGCCATTTTAGAATTTTATCAACCACAGTCTTTCCTCTGACCTCCAATGACTCACATCCCTTCTATGTGCAAAATTAATTTCACAGTGTTCCCAAGAGTCTCATCCCATCTTAGCATCAGCTCAAAGTCTCATCATCAAAATCTAAATTTTATCATCTCATCAGTTCCAAATCCAAAATCTCATCTAATTCTCATCAGCTAAAAGATCAAAGTTTCATCACCTAAATTATCTATTTTAGATACAGATGAGGCTTCCTCTTCATTTGTTGATCTTGTCACATGCATTATTATATTTAATTCTCAAGGCAATCTTGTGAATAAATTTTTGATGATCTCTGTTTATGTAAGTAAACTGAGGCATGGTTATTTAGAGATTAAGTTTCATAGTTAAATCTTGAACCCAGGTATTTGGAAGTTTGCTTCACAGAAGCATTTTCTAAATCCTTTTTGGCAAGTAGAGGATCTTATGCAATCATTCAGATTCCTAGTAGCCAAGCTTTGGAAGTTATTAAGATTCTCACACTGGAGAGCTAAATGTCAGATAACATAACTAACATCATAGAATTAATTAAATTTTCTGTGAATATTCCAGTGGCAGAAGTGACAATTGGATTAGGGCAAAAGTGTGAATTAATGAAAGGAATACAACACATTTTATTAACTCCAAATGCAAGATACAAGAAGAAAAAGGGAGAGAATATATGGGTGCTAGCTCTAGTCCTGTCATGACTTCACATATATCTTTGGGCACATAGCTCTTTTCCTTTTTGAACCTTAACTTCTTCCTTCATAAAATGAAGAAGATATGTTTGAATGTTAGCTGATCTCTAGGTCATTTTTAAAAGCCTATAATTCTAACAAGAGCAACCAACAATGCAGACAAATGTCATGATTTGACATTTGATAGAAAAAAGAGACCCGGCAATTTGAATTCTATGACATTGTTTGTTCTTAAACAGAAAATGCTTAAGCATATGGACAACTATAACATTGAACTCAGAATATGTGATGGAACCTTACAAAATATTGCAAGGAAAAAGTCTATGACCTTTGAGGAACAAAGGTGATATTTAAGCCGTTGATGATCATTATTCAGGCCACTATATTTCCAAACAGCAGGATCCTGAGGAGTGATGAGCAAAGTGAATGAAGCCCCATGAGAAGTGGATGTATCCCTGAGTGACCTGGTTGGAAGGACCAGAAGCTCTGGATGCCTGGGTAGATGAGAAGGAGTTTTGTGAATGGGAATGCAAGGAAAACTGGGGAGGTGGGGGGGAGGAGGCGGGTGGGGAGTTTATTCTTCTCATCATTCTACTTATCAATAGTAACCATTCACATTTTGCAATTTCTTTCCCTCCACTCACAAAGCCCTACAGCCTATTTTCACACACTCTACAAATACTGATTATACAACTACTATGATTCAGGCACTATGGGGATATAGAATAATGGATAAGATATAGTCTAGAGTCATCCCATTCAAACTTTATTCATGATTTTTAGCCTTTGATTTTTCACAGTGTATCTAAGACAACTAAATAAATATTTATCCTTCAAGATTCATGTCCATGGTTGCCTCTTCCATGAAACTTTCTCTGGTGAGGGAGTGCTTGCTGTCTTTCTCTTTTCCTACCTTCCTCTTTTCTCTTTTCAGCTCTTTCTTTGACCTCCTCATACATTAGTCCATTAGTCCTTATTATCCATGGGGAATAAGTTCTAAGAACCCCAGTGAATGCCTGAAACAGTGGGTAGTTCTGAACTCTATATATGCACTGCCATATACTACCATAATTAATCTGTCTTTCCATATTTTATGCCCTGGTGCCTCCTTTGTACACTTATGAATGAAAGTTCTGTTTGTCATCTTCTTCTGGAAGGGTCCTCTTTTATTACAACTGAAGTCTTATTTTAGACAATATCCTTTCTCCTTAATTAACTCCATCCACCTGGGCAAAATGTGGCAGCAGCTTCTTCATAGGCAGATGTAACCTCTCCAGTAATTTTAATATTTTTCAGTCCAAACCTATTGGTGAATCTGCTACTTTCTATTGGTGAATCTGTTACAATCTCTTACTTGCAGTAAATTGTTTTGTGTCACTTCTTTCAGGGGTTCTCTTACTGAGGTCTTCGTACAGGCTCAGTGCTTTCAGGCACCACCCATTGCTGTCAATCAGAACATACATCAGCTTATGTTTTCCACCTGCAAATATAATTCTTTTTCAATCATAATTAAGCACTTGTCACTCATTGTGGCCATAAGTTTTGCAGTTTGAGATGTCACAGTAAAACTAGCACACATTTATTTTTCCATTTTCACAGTTTCATTGTGGTGAGAAGACTTTTTCTTACCACAAATCTTAGCAACCTCAGCATACAGTTATTTCTTTCTTTTCTGATTAGGTTGAGAACTTTCACCTTTTTACTTAAAGGAAGTACTTCTGCTTCTCTTTGGCATATCTGAATGGTTAGCATCACTCTTACTGCTCTGTCATTTTGGGACTGTTATGAAGAAAATAAAAGTAAAATGCTTGAACACAAGCATTCTTCACAGTTAATCAGATAACTGAGACAGCTACTAAGTAACTAACCATCAGGGAATGTCTACAGCATGAATACCATGGTCAAAGGGATGATTCATGTCCCAAGTGGGATGAAGCAGAATGGTGCGAGATTTCATCATGCTACTCAGAATGGTGTGCAACTTAAAATGTATTAATTGTTTATTCCTGGAATTTTTCATTTAATATTTTCAACTTGCAGATGACCACAGGTAACTGAAACTGCACAGAGCAAAACTGTGGATAAAGGAGACCACTGTATTTTAAGGTGTAGAAAATTATATCCCAAAGTATGGAGCTTTGGGATGCTGAGTACTTTGAACTAAAGGTTATTAAAAGTTGTCACAAGCCGGCCTCGGTGGCTCAGCCTGTAATCATGTGCCTTTGGGAGGCTGAGGTGAGTGGATTGCCTGAGCCCGTGGGTTCGAGACCCACCTGGGCAGTGAGACCTCATCTCTACAATAAATCAAAAAATCAGCCGGGCATGGTAGCGCATGCCTGTAATTCCGGCTACTGGGAAGGCTGAGACGGAAGGATCACCGGAGTCCAGTAGGTCGAGGCTGTGGTGGCTGGGAGCGGCCACTGCACTCCAGTCTGGGCGACAGAGTGAGACTCCAACTCAAAAAAAAAGTTGTCACAAACAGCCTCAGAAGCAAGTACTTTCTGTCATCTCCTGCCCTTCTGTGCCTTGCCCCTCCTTTGCCCCCAAAGCAAGTCATAGACAGAATTCCTCTTCCCTAAGGTTGGTCATAGGAACTAGACTTCTTTCCCCAAAGACAGTCATGAGAACTAGAATCATTACTCTAACTTTCTTCTATCTTTTTAAGGGATGGCCATATAGAAATCATTTAACTTACCCTTGTTTGATTGTAGGTCATAAAATTCTCATTCCAGAAAGATATTGCCTTACACATGAGAGAAATAAATGCTTTCATGCAAAGGACAAAAACAAAAACAAAAAAAACAAAAAAACAAAAAAAACCCCAACATTAGATTATATACTTCTTTTTTGGTTCAACCATATTTTTATAGAGCTGTTCAGTCTTTATTGAATCTTAACATAAAAATATACAGTTTCTCCAGTATCTTTAGGTCTTCATTCTGAAGGCTCCCATGTCATGTAAAACTTTGGCTAAATAAATATTTTATGCTTTTCTCTTGTTCACCTATCTTTTGTTATAGGAATGTCAACCTTGACTCTTATTATGGATGAGGAAAGACATCACAAGTTTCAACTTCTGCGGTATTATACTTGCCATTGCCTGTCTTTTGTTCAAGATAGTGTGCATAAGTGTGATTTCCACTGGCAGTCTGTGACAAATGAGAACAGAGTATGTTTTGTTTATCACACAGTAGATGATCAGTGCTATAAAGTATTCCCGAGGCTTCCATTAGTGAAATTATTTAGAATAATAATCACTGTCATCACTGTTCTAAGTATGGTGCTGGACGCTTTTAATGCATTCTATTATCTAATCTTCACAATACTTGTGCAAATTTAATTGTATTATTAAAAGAGTGAAGTTCCTACAAGAACCCAGATCTGCCTAATTCTCAGGCCTGTTAAAGCACCATACTAACCTACCCCCCAGAGTAAACAGTATTGCCTTATCATCCTTCTGTAGCTGCTGTAAATATAGTTTCTGTTAGAAACTAGTTTTTTTCAGTTTTGTTTCGTTCAGGCCAATACTGAAATGAATTTGTATAATACATAAAGCCCACACCAACTATTGGTTTGAGTATGAAAGAGGGGGAATGGATGAAATTAGAATGAAAACAATACTGAAGGGTGCTGGGACATTATACAAATCCATGGGAAATGATCTTCCAGTGTCCACAGAATCTTTGAAATATGATAAAAAAGAATCTTGAGGTAAGAGACGGGAAAAACAGCCAAGAAAAAGTTATTACATTCTGTCGGGCCACATGTTTAGGCTTGTCAAGTGCTTCCTTGGACATCATTTTTGTGAAAGAACAGAAGAAGGAAAGACCTTAACCAATATGCTCAGTTTCCTTAACTACTAAAGGAAGGCCAGAGGGGCCCAGTTTCCTGAACTCAGCTCCACAAATCCCTATTACCTGCATAGGAACCAACCAAGACCAGTCCAGCATTGACTTCTCTAGAGACAGTGGCACCTCAGTGTCCTTTGCAGTGAGAGAATTCATTTGATGCTTGAAGGCTGTATCAGGCTTGTGACACATAGATGCATTTTTTATCAAAGATGTAAAAAATATTAGAAAATAAACCCACCATTACTTGTTAACCAAAAGCACAGATCATGTTTTTGAGCAAATACCACAATTTCCCTTCAACCTGAGCACTCTTTTCATCCAGAAAAATGAATTGCTTCTCTATGTTATTATGGCCAGTAACAGTAAACATGGGACTTTACAAAATTCATTTATAAGTCATATTTTAATGCTGCATACCAGATACAAAATAAGTCTTCTCTTGCTTTTCTTAATAACTTGTATCAAATCACTTTTTGCTCACATTTTATATTAACAAGTTTTAATTTTTCTCTGGAGTTGTTTTAAATAAATCATTTGGTGGTGTTCAACTTGTAAGCCCCATAATTCTCTGTGTTCACACAGTCAGCCAGTTCTAAAACTATCTTAGATTATTGTTCAATCCCAGGCACTTGGAAGACTTCAAGAAGCTTCTTCTTCAAATACATTTAATCAGCTGCAAACAGATAAGCCATCATATAATGCACATTTAACATGTAAAAACGTATGTGCAAATACTTGTGGAAGTATATATCTATATAAAAAAATATATGCTACCAAATTATGGGAGGTGAAGGGTAAAGCTTGAGAAAGTGTTGCTTCCATTTTTCAGAGATGCTGAAAGATTGCAGGTGTTGATAGGGTTTTAACTTTATCGAGGCCTTTAGAATGTTATGTTCTCCAGGGTGTAAAATAGAGCTCTAGAAAGAGGAAGAAGTCATGTTTTTCCCAAGTGGGTCTGCTGGCCTTTCAGAAGTGAAAACAAACTGAACTTCTTGGGTGCAAGAGGAGATGCCACTACAAAGACAGAGGATGTCCTGTTGAGACACGTTCAGTCTTCACTGTTCTGGAAGAAGGTAAACTGCCTGGGCAGACAGTTAGACTGACCCCCATTCTAAAGAGTAGGTACTCAGAAACCAGATACAGCCACTTTTGGAACCTGGAGCAAAGTAGGTATCCTGAGCACACTAAACAAGCTTGAAGTTGAGGGCAGTTGAAGCACAGGGAAGGTACTCATGTGGAAAGACAGATAGAAGGTATAGATACAGGAAGGCAGTAGTCAGTTCAAGGTATTTATCAGCAGGTTCCAAATCCTGTCTGAGGGCTGGGTTCTAGAACTTGAGACCATATTTAAATTGTTAAAAGCATAGTCTTTAGTCATATAGACCTAGATATAAATTTTAGCCTGGACATTTGGAGTATGGCCTTGAGAAAGTTTCTTGAACCCTCTGATTCTCAGTTACATGTATTAGAACAGTCATAATTATAGTAATTCTCCTAAAATTTTAGGCAACATTGAATTAGTCAATATAAGGTGCTTTAAATAGTGCATAACCCAGAGTGAATGTTCAGAAACTACTGGCCAGTATAAAAATCAGAGTGGGGGATGGACAAACCAGGCAGCATCCAGAGCTGGCAAAACTAGGTAATCAGATGCCGGGCAGATCAGTGTTTGATCTCACAGCTTCAGTTGAGTTTTCAGAACTTCACCATTGGATGAGAGTGGGATTTTATGCTAGGGTATCTGACATGTTTTGCCAGGACTACCAAAATACCCTTCATTGTCTGGGAATGAGTCTCTGGGCTTGGGGATTGTGAGGAGATAGGGCTCAGTTGGTTCAGCTATGGAGAGAAGAAGCCCGGATGGGCAGAGCACTACACACTGCACCATCTTTGCAGCAGCAACCAAAATACTGGCAGAAACACTTCGATGCAGTCACACTTCTCATACTTAAATTACTGTAATCCAAGCCATCATCAGCTTTTGCCTGGATTATTTTAACTGGTGTTCTGTTTTTACCTTTATTCCCTTTGTCCAAAATCTTTTCTCAATGCAGATTTAGTAATCCTGTTAAGCAATGTTCTCAGCCGATACATTAGCATGACTTTAGGACATTTTGAGTACCTTATTCCAACAATTTGAATCAGAACGTTTAGTGTAACAATTTACTTCACTGCTGAAAACCTTTAGTGTCTTCCTCTCTCTCAGAGTAAAACAGGAGCTTTTTCCAGGGCCAATATGATCAGTTGGTAGTCTGTTTTTCTGATTTAATCTCTTACCACTTTCCTTGTTTCTCACTATGCTCCAGACACACTATTCTCTTTGCTCTTTTTTTAATGTGCCAGGCAAGCATCTACTTTGAATACTTACTTTGCACTTATGTTCCCTCTACCTAGTGCACACTTTCCCAGACGCTTGCAAAGTTCATTCCCTCACTTCAGTCATCCGGGTCTCTGCTTAGATGTCATTTCATCAGAGAGAATTTTTATGACTAGTATACCTGGAGTAAAACCCCCGTCACTCTCTGTTCCTCCAAAATGCCTTATTTTTTTCATACACTATAATTACCTGACATATTTCAGATCAATTTGATACTATTTTTTCCACTGAAATGTAAGATCTATTAAGGCTGTGGTTTTGTCTGTCTTGTTAATGACTATGCCCTTAGCTCCTAGAACTGTGTCTGGCACATAATAAGCACTCAATATATATTGTTGGTTGATTGAATGAATGAGTGAGTAAATCTTTTTCCACCTCCCTAAGCTCTGAGTATATGGGGAAAGCCAAAAGGAGTTTCTAGGCTTTGACAAGACACATTCAGCAGATTGCTAAGTAGAATTGGTGTACAAAGTCTAAGCTCAGGACTACATTAATTATTTGAAAAGCTATTAATGGTCATTATGTCCAGATGTGTTTTGGTTTAATGGTCATAGAATGGATCCCTAACCATCTTAAAGCCTGTTGATGGTACAGAACCTGAGAGGTTCTGCAAAACCTTATCTAGAGTTGTGAAGTGAAAAGATTTCTGAACTTAGTTCTGACAACGTAGCAGATGGCTATGCAAATGTGGTATCTGATAGTAATACCACATTTGCATAAGTACTGCATTTTCAAAGACGTTTTAGACTTTATATAAGGCTGGACTAGAAATGGGGTATTATGGGCTTCTCATTAGTCCTTCAATTAATGTGATTCCAGTTTAGGATGGTTCTTCATTGCTGAGGTTTGCCCAGTAAAGCCTTATGAAACTGCCATGTGGATCCAAGTGGATCTGGAAGTAGAATAAAGCTTCCAAAAACTAGTTATCACTTGTCATCACTGGAGGGTGACAGAATTGGCCCTCAGTAGTACTTTTCTGTTTTATTTCTGCTCTACACAACCTGGCTCTTCTGGACAGTACACTGTCACAGGAGCAATCCTGCTTTAAGCATGACCATTTCTACATCTGTGTTTCTGGAGTATTCTCTGAATAGAAAACTTTGTACCATCTCTCCTGTATGTCTGAACTATAGGTGCTCTCCAGTGCCAGACCAAGTAACGCTTTTTCAGTAACATCTTCTCTGACTATCCCAGATCAAACCAATGACTTCTGTGAACTACAGTAGGAACCCCTGCCCATGTCATCAGCCAAGGCCTCCAGTAGCTTTATTTCTGGGCATCATATGCATTATGAAATTTCCATTCTTGGTTCTGACATTTCCTAGCTCCATTTCTTGGCTGCATGACCTTAGGAAACTGACTTCACTTTCAAGTTGCTCACACATTAGTAGTTAAACAAAATAGTCATAGAATTAAAATTAATTCAAATCCCACTAAAATTTTTTTCAACTCATAAATTTCCCAAGAAAATTCACAAGTAAAATAACTGACTGACAAAGCAATTTCATTATTAAAAAAAGACAAGAAAATGTAAATTCTCAATAGGATAAATTTCACAATGGTTATCAGCCAATGAAAAATTAATAGGCTTACAAATAATTTGGAAAATGTAATGCATAACCAGGAGAAAAGTTAGTTTAAAAAAAGCAGACATGAATATGCCATAGATGGAATATACACACAAAGATATTGTAACAGCTATTATAAATGCAGTAAAGAACTTAAAGAAGCCATATACATAATGGACAGAAGTTTAGTCATTAAAAAGGACTAATCATAAAACTAATAATTAAAAAAGAACTTCTAGAGTGGAAAACACAACAGCTACAATGAAAAGATAGTCTTAGGAACATAATAAATATTGAAGAAGAAAAGATCATTGAGCTTGAAGATTTAGCAGTGGAAACTATACAAATAGAGACACAAAAAGAAAAATGATAAAAAATAAACAAAGAGAACTTTATTGATCTGTGGAACAATATCAAGAGACGAAGCAAATGCATAATCACAGTCTCAGAAGTGATGAGAGGAGTCCAGAAAAATATTTGAAGAAATAATGACTGAATATTCTCCAAATTTGTAAAAAGGTAGAGACCTACAAATATAAAGTCAACTGAGAACAGGCAAAAAGAAGAAAAAATATAAAGTAACTCACGTCAAAACCCATAATAATAAATTTGCTGAAAAACAGTAATAAAGAAAAACTATTAAAACCAGTTAGAAAAAAAGTTACATACAGGAGAATAAATATAAAAACTAAACATTGATTCTGTACTAGAAACAATGTTGAGAAAAATAAATACTGATTCTACACCAGAAATAATATTGAAGAAAAAAAATCCTGTCAATCAAAACAGTTTTTCATACAAACAAAGGTGAGACCATTACTCACCAAAAGACCAACACTATAAAAAATTTTCCTCAGGCTGAAGGAAAATAGTACCTGTCAAAACTCAGATCTACATGAAAGAATGAACAGTGGTTGAAATTATAAATTATTTTCTCATTAGAATTATATATCAATAACTGCTTAACAGTGTAAAAATAGTAATGTATCATGAGGTAAATAATATGTGTATAGATAAAATGTATGAAAACAATAACATAAAGTTTTGGGTAAATGTTATAAGATTCTAATATTATACATGAAGTGATATAATATTATTTGAAGTAGACCATGAAAAACAAAAAGTGTGTATTATAAACCTTAGAGCAACAATTAAAAAGAGAAAAAAAATAAAATGAATAAAAATAAGCTAACAAGGGAGAAAAAATATATCCTAGAACAAAAAAACAAACAAAAAATAATAAAAATCAAAACTCTAAATTCAAAAGAAAGGAGGAAAAAAGAAAAAGAGAAAAAAATGGACAGATGATGCAAAAAAAAAGAAAAAAGAAAAAATGATATGGTAAGTTAAAATCTTTCTCAGATATTCAATCCCTAAGAACTTATGCTGCCTCCAGACCACCTCTACAAGAAACACTTAAGAAAGGATTAAACACAGAAGAAAAGGAAAAAAGAGTGACAATGTTCTTCACAAGAGTACAGAAAAAGATGGTAAACACACATGAATCAACCCAAAAACCAAAAGAAAGACAACAAACAAACAGGAACAACAACTCTATAAGAACCTCATGACAAGGATAAACCTGCAAGTTTCAATAATTAGCCTGAATGCAAATGGACTAAATGCACCAGTGAAAAGACACAGAATGGTGGACTGGATAAGAAACCATGACCCCATTATTTGCTGCATCCAGGAGACTCATCTCACTACAGGGGACACACACAGACTCAAAGTTAAAGGATGATAAATGAGTTTCCAGGCAAATGGATCACAAGAGAAGGCAGGAGTTGCAATCTTAATATCAGACAAAACAACCTTTAAGCTATCAAAAATTTAAAAAGATGCAAAAGGACACTACATAATGATAAAAGGTTCAATCCATCAACAGGAAATATCCGTCCTAAACATGCATACACCCAACATAGGAGCATTAGCATTTATAAAGCAAAAACTAAACAAACTAAAAAAAGTTATTGACTCTAACACTATTATAGCAGGGGACTTGAATACCCCACTGACAGCCCTAGATAGATCATTGAGGCAAAAAGTCAGTAAGGAAATCCAGAACCTAAACTTGACACTTGATCAAATGAACTTAGTGGATACCTACTGATTATTCCACCCAACAACCACAGACTATACATTCTATTCATCACCACATGGAACATACTCCAGGATTGATCACATCAAGCATAAATCAAGCATAAACAAATTCCATAAGGTTGAAATCTTGCCATGCACATTCTCAGATCACAGTGAAATAAAAATAAATATCAAAGCCAACAACATTTCCCCAAAGTTCACAAAGACATGGACACTAAACAGCATGATGCTGAACAACGATTGGGTGAACACTGAAATCAAATAAGAAATTGAAAGATTCCTGGAAACAAATGAAAATGAAGAAACATCCTACCAAAACCTCTGGGATGCCATGAAATCAGTTCTAAGAGGGGGATTTATATCTCTACGAGCACACACCAAGAAAACGGAAAGATCATAAGTGGAGAGCCTAACAAATCATCCAAGGGAGCTGGAAAGAGAAGACCACCAAAACCCAGACTTTAGCACAAGAATTCAAATCACAAATAAGAGCCCAAAAAAGGGCCATAGAAGACAAAAATACCATAGAAAACATCAACAAAACAAAAAGCTGGTTCTTTGAAAGAATTAACAAGATTGATGGGACCGTATTCAGAATGACAAGAAACAGAGAGAAAAAGCCCACATAAACACAATCAGAATTATAAAAGTAAAATTACAACTGAACCCAAAGAATTACAAAAGATTATCAGAGATTACTATGTACATCTATATGGAAACAAACTCAATAACCTAGATGAAATAGAGGACTTTCTGACATCACACAATCTTCCCAGATTAAAACAAGAAGACATTGAGACACTAAATAGACCAATAGCAACCCAGGAAATTGACTCTGTTATATAAAAATTACCTACAAAAAAAAGCCCTGGACCGGATGGCTTTCCAGCAGAATTCTACAAAATGTACAAGGAGGAACGGACACCAATCCTATTGAAAGTATTCCAGGCAATTGAGAAAGATGGAATTCTCCACAAATCATTTACTAAGCTAACATTACACTGATATCCAAACTGGGTAAAGATCCAAGAAAGAAAGAACTGCAGGTCAATATACCTTATGAACATAGGTGCAAAAATTCTCAACAAGATTCTAGCAAATTGGATCCAAAAACACATCTCAAAAATCATCCACCATGACCAAGTACACTTCATCCCCAGGATGCCAACTGGTACAACATTCGCAAGACCATAAATATTAAAAACATCAACAGATGTAAAAACAAGAACCACATGATTATCTCATTAGATGCAGAAAAAGCTTTTGATAAAATCTAGCTTCGCTTTTTTTTTTAAGTTATTATTTATTTATTTATTTTTCTATTGTGGTGTACAGTTAAGGGTTAGGTATACAAATATGCTCCATTCAGGCAACCTTGTTGACAAGAGGTGTCTCCCCGCCCCTGGACAGATATTTACTACCATTAATTCAATCTCCCTTCCCCTCCCACCCCCATAGTTTTCCACCACTGTCAGTCATTTTCTTATAGTATTACGTTGGATGTTCAAGGTCCACTATATGAGTGAGAACATGTGATACTCAGATCTTTGTTTCTGAGAGATCACTCAGTATTATAGACTAGTTCCATCCAGGTTGCTGCAAAATTCATGATTTTGTTCTTTTTTATGGCTGCGTAGTATTCCATCGTGTATATGTACCACTTTTTTTAATCCAGTCCTCTTTTGATGGACAGCATGGTTGCTACCAGGTTCTTGCTATTATGAACAATGCTGCGATGAACATACATGTGCAGGTATCTTTTTTATAGAGTAATTTGAGTTCTTCAGGGTATATTCCCAGTAGGGGAATTGCAGGGTCATATGGGAGGTCAATATTTAGAGTTTTTAGGAATCGCTGTACTGTTTTCCACAGAGGTTGCACTAGTTTGCACTCCTATCAACAGTGTAGAAGTGTTCCCTTTTCACCACACCCTCTCGAGCAACTGTTATTTTTTGAGTTATTGATAATGGCCATTCTGACTCGAATTAGGTGATATCTCAGTGTGGTTTTGATTTGCATCTCCCTGAAGATTAGTGAAGTTGAACATTTCTTCATGTGTATGTTGGCTGCTCGGATGTCTTCCTTTGAGAAGTGTCTATTCATATCTTTTGCCCACTTTATAATGTTTTTTTTTTCCAGCACGTTTGAGTTTCTTATAGATCCAAGATATTAGGCCTTTGTGAGACCTGGAGTTGGCAAATACTTTTTCCCAGTCTGTAGGCTGTCTCCCTGCTCTCTTGATGGTTTCTTTGGCTTTGCAGAAGCTTGTCAGTTTAATGAGGACCCACCTGTCTATCTTATCTCTTATGGCCTGTGGGCTTCGGGTTTTGTTCAGGAATTGGATGCCAGTTCCAATTTCCATGAGGGTATGTCCTTCATATTCTAAGGTTCTTATGGTTTGAGATTTTACATTTAGGTCTCTGATCCATTTATAGTTAATTTTTGTGTATGGGGATAGATAGGGTTACCTTACTTATTTTAAATAGGTTGCCTTAATATTTTGAGGTATGTTCCTTTTATACTTAGGTGTTTGAAGAATACCTAAGAACACCTAAGTATAAAAGGAACATACCTCAAAATAGTAAGCGTCATCTATGACAAACCCACAGCTAATATATATATATTGCTAAATGAACAGAAACTAGAATCATTTTCCCTGAAAACTGGAACAAGACAAGGCTGCCCACTCTCCCCTCTCTTGCTCAATATTGTGTTGAAAGTTCTAGCTCAGGCAGTTAGACAAGAGAAGGAAATCAGGGGTATCCAAATAGGAAAAGAGGAAGTCAGGTTATCCCTTTTTGCTGATGATATAATCCTATACCTTGAAAATCCAAGAGAATCTGTTAAAAACCTGCTTGCATTGATAAAGGACTCAGGGTACAAAATAAATGTGCAAAAGACAGTTACATTCCTATACACCAACAACAAACAGGCAGAGATCCAAATAAAAAGCACAATCCCATTCACAATAGCCACAAAAAAACGAAATACCTTGGTATCTTCCTAACCAGATAAGTGAAAGACCTTTACAATGAGAATTACAAAACACTGCTCAAAGAAATACAAGAAGACACAAACAAATGGAAAAATATTCCATGCTCATGGATAGGAAGAATCAACCTTGTTAAGATGTCCATCCTACCAAGGCAATCTACAGATTCAACGCAATACCCATTAAGTTACCAACATCATTCTTCTCATACCTGAAAATGACAATCCAGAAATTCACATGGAAACATAAACGACCATGAACAGCCAAAAAAATCTTTAGCAAAATAAACAAAGCAAGAGGTATTACACTTCCAGACTTCAAATTTTACTATAAGGCTACAGTAATCAAAACAGCCTGGTATTGGTACAAAAACAGGCACTTAGACCAATGGAACAGGATAGAGATTCCAGAAGCAAAGTCTCAATTCCTCAAACAACTCATCTTTGAAAAAACATCCAACAACAAACACTGGGGAGAGGAGAACCTATTCAGTAAATGGTGCTGGAAAAACTGGCTGACCACATGCAGAAGATTGAAACAGGACCCCTACCTATCACCATACACAAAAATTAACTCTAAATGGATCAAGGACCAAAATGCAAAACCTCAAACTATAAGAATCATATAAAACACAGGTGACACCCTTATGGAAATTGGAACTAGGAACCAATTCCTATTCAGAACCCTAAAGGCCAATATCTTAAGAAATAAGGTAGACAAGTGGGACCCCATCTAATTAACGAGCTTCTGCAAAGCAAGAGAAACTATCAAGAGTGCAGGGAGACAGCCCATAGAATAGGAAAAATATTTGCCAACTGTTTATCCGACAAAGGCCTAACATCTATGATTTACAAGGTACTCAAATGTGCTGGAAGGAAAAAAACAAACAGTCCCTTTAAAAAGTGGGCAAAAGACATGAATAGACATTTCTCAAAAGAAGATATACAGGCAGTCGACAGACTCATGAAAAAGTGCTCAGCCTCACTCATCATCAGAGAAATGCAAATCAAAACCACATTGAGATACCAACTAACCCCTGTAAGAATGGTCATCGTTACTAAAAGAAACAACAGATGCTGGGGAGGATGTGGAGAAAAAGGAACACTTCTCCACTGCTGGTCGGAATGCAGACTTGTACAACCTCTTTGGAAGACAGTGTGGCAATTTCTGAAAGAACTAGAAATTCACCTTCCATATGACTCAGCAGTTCCCCTATTGGGAGTATACCCGAATGAACTCAATTCACTCTACAAAAGGATACACCTGCATGCGCATGTTTGTTGCAGCTCTATTCACAATAGCAAAACATGGAACCAACCATACTGCCCATTGAAGCTGAACTGGACAAAAAAAAAAAATGCGGTACATATACACAATGGAATATTATGCAGCCATAAAGAAGGACAAATGAATGGCCTTTGCAACAACTTGGGTGGATTTGGAGTCGATCATACTCAGTGATTTATCACAGAAACAAAGAACAGAGTGTGATATGTTCTCACTCACAAACAGACCTTGTACAGTTATAATGCTATAAGAAAGCATTTGGCAGTAGTGGGAAACTGTCAGGGGAGGGAGTGGTATTGGCAGTTGGGGGAAATGGCTAGGGGAGGGAGGGGCATACCTCATCAACAAGGTACCTTCATGATCCATGTTTATATACCTAACCCTGAAATGTACCTCACATCTTTATAATAAAAATTAAAAAGAAAAAAATGACAGATGATGCAAAAAGAAAAACAAATGAAATGGTAAGTTTTAACCTAATAATTTGGATAATTAAATCAAATGCAAATATTTTATACACACCAATTAAAAGTAGAGTTTGTCAAACTAATAAAAAAGACAAACTCAACCATATGCTTTGTGTAAGAGACCCACTATGCTTTCTATAAGAGACATATTTTAAACATATCCATGTAAATTAAAAGGATAAGAAATACATATTATGCAAACATAAGAAAGCTTGAGAGTGATATTAATATTAGATACAGTGGACTTCAGAAGAAGGAATACTGATAGTGGTAAAAAGAAACATTTCATAATAATAAAATGGTTGATTTATCAGGAAGGCATAACAATCATAAATACTTGTATATCTATAAATCAAACTTCAAGAAACTGATGCAATGCTTTGATATGGGTATAGTCTTATTTGGAGATGTCAACATTGTTCTCTCAGTAATTGGTTCAACAAGTAGAAATAAATCAATGAGGGTAGAGGAAACTTGAACACAATTAGACAACTTGATATTGTCAACATCTCTAGACCACAATTTCCAGTAGCAGTAACATACTTGCGCTTTTCAAGTACACGTGGAACCATCAATAGATCATATTCTGGGTCATAAAACAAGTCTAGAATATTGAAACAATAGAGAGTATATTTTCTGCTCAGAAAAATTTAAATTACAAATTAATTAAAAAGAAATTTGGTAACTACTCAAATACTTGTAAACAGGCAACACATTTCTAAGTTACCATAGGTCAAAGAAGAAATCATAGAAAAATTGGAAATTATTTGAACTGAATGAAAATTAAAAAACACAACTTATAACTATTGGTGGGATGCAGCTAAAGCATTGCCTAAAAGGAAATTTATAGCATTGAATGGATATATTCGCTTTACAGAAGTTCGTCAGTTTAATGAGGTCCCACTTGTTTATCTTCTCTCTTAGGACCTGTGGGTTTTAGGTTTTGTTCAGGAATTGGATGCTAGTTCCGATTTCCATGAGGGTATGTCCTTCATTTTCTAAGGTTCTTATGGTTTGAGGTTTTATATTTAGGTCTCTGATCCATTTGAAGTTAATTTTTGTATATGGGGATAGGTAGGGGTCCTGTTTCAATCTTCTACATGTGGTCAGCTAGTTTTCCCAGCACCATTTACTGAATAGGTTCTCCTCTTTCCAGTGGTAGGTGGTGGAGGCTTTGTCGAAGATGAGTTGATTGAGAAATTGAGGTTTTGCCTCTGGAATCTCAATTCTATTCCACTGATCTATATGCCTGTTCCTATACCAATACCAAGCTGTTTTGATGATTGTAGCTTTATAGTAAAGTTTGAAGTCTGGTAATGTGATACCTCCTGCTTTGTTTTTTTTTTTTTTTGCTGAGGATTGTTCTGGCTATTCTTGGTCATTTGTGTTTCCATATGAATTCCTGTGTTGTTTTTTCTGGGTCTGAGAAGAATATTGCTGGTAATTTGATGGGTATTGCATTGAATTTGTGTATTGCCTTAAGTAAGATGGACATCTTCACAATGTTGATTCTTCCAATCCGTGAGAATGGGATATTTTTCCACTTGTTTGTGTCATCTTTGATTTCTTTGAGCAGTGTTTTGTAGTTTTCATTGTAAAGATCTTTCACATCTCTGGTTAGGAAGATGCCAAGATTTTTCATTTTTTTGTGGCTATTGTGAATGGAATTGTGGTTGTTATTTGGGTTTCTATTTGTTTATTATTGGTGTAAAGAAATGCGATTGTCTTTTGCACATTTATTTTGTATCCTGAGACTTTGCCAAAGGCCTTTATCAGTGTAAGGAGGTTTTTAACAGATTCTCCTGGGTTTTCAAGGTACACAATCATATCGTCTGCAAAGAGAGATAACTTGACTTCCTTTTTCCTATTTGGATACCCCTGATTGCCTTCTCTTCTCTGACTGCTGGAGCCAGGACTTCCAAAACTATGTTGAACAGGAGGGGTGAGAGTGGACATCCTTTTCGTGTTTCAGTTTTCAGGGGAAATGGTTCCAATTTTTGTCTGTTTAGGAGTGAGCTGGCTATGGGTTTCTCATAGATGGCTTTTACTATTTTGAGGTATGTTCCCCATATGCCTAGATGTTCGAGGGCTTTTATCAAGAAGGGATGCTGGATTTTATCAAAAGTTTTTCTGTATCTAAAGATATAATCATGTGGTTTTTGTTTTGACATCTGTTGATGTATTTAATTACATTTATGGTTTTACAAATATTGAACCAGTCTTGCATCCCAGGTATGAAACCTACTTGGTCATGATGGATGATTTTTGAGATGCATTGTTGAATCCAGTTTGCTAGGATCTTGTTGAGAATTTTAGCATCTA